>NC_142468.1:12271111-12571666 GCF_049115385.1 Moschus berezovskii | reverse complement strand
GGAGGAGAGGCTGGATCAGGCAGCTGCGCTAGTAACGGGGACGGGGAGTAGCAGGTGACTCTCGGCTGGCTCACCTGCCCCTCACCTCCTGCCGTGCAGCCCGTATCCTAACAGGCCGTGGGCTGGCACCTGCTGTGGCCCAGGGGTTGGGGACCCCTGCACTATGAAATGTTTGGGTGGCAGGGGAGAAAAATTCAGGATCTACTGACAATGATAATAGATGAATCTCATCACAGCATTTCCTGAGTTCAGTAGAGAAAACAGGAAGCTGTGGAGTAGCTAGGGAAGTCTTCATCAAGGTGGCGATTCCTCTTTTTTTCATATTTATTTTTTTTTCTAATTTGGCTGCACAGAGTCTCAGTTGTGACATGTGGGGTCTAGTTCCCCAACCAGGGATCAAACCCAGGGCCCCAACACTGAGAGATCAGAGTCTTAGCCACTGGACCACCAGGGAAGTCCCTCCTTTTTCTTTTTAATCCAACTCTATAGAAATATAATTGATATGTAACACTGTATACATTCACGGTATACAGTGTGTTTGATTTGCTACCATGTGTATTGCAAAGTTGTTACTGTAGCCTTAGGTAACAGCTCCATTACATCACATAATCACCGTTTCTTTTTTTTGTGATCAGAACATCTAAGATCTGCTCTCTGAGTGTTCGTTTAATCACAGCGCTGTGCATTCAATTCCCAGGATTTATTTATCCCTTGAATTTATCTGTTTTATAACTTGAAGGTTTGTAACCTTGACCAACGTCTCCCCCTTTCCTCCAGTGCCAGCCCCTGGTAACCGTGAGTGTACTTTTTGTTTTTGTGTAGTCAGTCTCGCAATCATGTCCAACTCTCTGTGACCCCATGGACTGGAGCCTGCCAGGCTCTTCTGCTCATGGAATTTTCCAGACAACGACATTGGAGTGGGGTGCCATTTCCTCCTCCAGGGTATCTTCCCGATCCAGGGATTGAATCTGCGTCTCTTGTGTCTCCTGAATTGCTAGGCAGATATTTACCACTAGCTCCACCTGGGAAGCCCCCCTTTGTTTCTAAGACTTTGGCTTTTTTAGATTCCACATGTAAGTGACATCATACAGTATTTGTCTTTCTCTGTTTGACTGATTTCACTTAGCATGATGCCCTCAAGTTCCCTCTGTGCTGTCGCAAATGGCAAGATTCCCTTGTTTCTCATAGCTGAAGAATATGTTATTGTATATAAAAATATCACATCTCTTGATACATCTGTCCTTTGGTGGACACATAGGTTATTTCTGTATCTTGGCTGTTGTGAATAATGGTATGATAAACATAAGAGTGCAAATACTCTTCAAAATCCTGTTTCGTTTCCTTTGGATATTTTCCCAGAAGTGAGAATGCTGGATCATATGGTAGATGTATTTTTTTTAAGTTTTTTGAGGACTCTACATACTGATTTCCACAGTAACTATACCAGTTTCCACTTCTACCGATAGTGCACAAGGGTTCCCTTCTGTATTCTTTTTTAAAACCAATAGTTGTCTTTTTGATAACAGCTGTTCTAACAGGCGTGAGATTTATCTCATTGCAGTTTTGATTCGAGTTTCCCTGATGACTACTGATATTGAGCATCGTGTTCTTGTATCTATTGGCCAATTTTGTGTCTTCTTTGGTAAAAATATCTATCCAGTCCCTCTGCCCATATTTTAATTGGATTAGTTGGGGTTTTTCATTTGTTTTGGAGTGTTTTCTTTTTACCATTGAGTTAAATGAGTTCTTTGTATACTTTCGATATTAATCCCTTATCAGATACTTGGTTTGCAAATACCTTCTCCCATTCCATAGGTTGTCTCAGAGGAGGAGATTTCTGAGCTGGGCCTGCACCACTCCTGAGAGTTGAATGGATGGAAAACAGAAAAGAGGGTATTCTATTCAAGGACATAATGCGTTTTCTTAAAGCAAAAGCAAGGGAAATAAAATTACCCAGATGGGGTGGCTTTTTGGGAAGGATAAGACCATGATAAGACCATGTATGGATGTGAAAGTTGGACTGTGAAGAAAGCTGATCGCCGAAGAATTGATGCTTTTGAACTGTGGTGCTGGAGAAGACTCCTGAGAGTCCCTTGGACTGCAAGGAGATCCAACCAGTCCATTCTAAAGATTAGTCCTGGTTGTTCATTGGAAGGACTGATGCTAAAGCTGAAACTCCAATACTTTGGCCACCTCATGCGACGAGTTGACTCACTGGAAAAGACTCTGATGCTGGGAGGGATTGGGGGCGGGAGGAGAAGGGGACGACAGAGAATGAGATGGCTGGATGTCATCACCAACTCGATGGACATGAGTTTGAGTGAACTCCAGGAGTTGGTGATGGACAGGGAGGCCTGGCGTGCTGTGATTCATGGGGTCGCAGAGTCGGACACGACTGAGCGACTGAACTGAACTGAAGACCATGATAAAGTTGGATGAAGTGTCAAAAATCTGGCTGGCTCTTTTATGTACTTTATGTGTTACCCTGTGAAGTAGTAATAATAATGATACCATTTAACTGAGTTTATATTGGTGGTAAGCAGTGTATGAACTGCTAGAGAGCCAGAGATGAGAAGATCTAGTGTTTGACCTTAACATCTCAGAATCTAAGCTTTGATAAAGTCATAAAGTCAATGCATTCTAGAATAATAGGTATATACCTATTATATATATATATACATATACATAATATATATATATATACACACACACAAACACACCTATAGGACTTTCCAGGTGGAGCCTAGTGGTAAAGAACCTGCCTGTCAATGCATAAGAGATACAGGTTCCATCCCTGGGTTGGGAAGATCCCTGGAGAAGGGCATGGCAACCCACTCCAATATTCTTGCCTGGAGAATCCCATGGACAGAGGAGCCTGGTGTGCTACAGTCCATAGAGTCACAAAAAGTTGGACACAACTGTAGTGACTTATCATGCACGCATATGTATGTGTGAGAGTTAGGTATGTGTGTGTATATATATATCTTATCAAGAGAGTATGCAGGACAAAACCACTTGCTCTGCTTGCTGGATTCAGAAAAGCTTTGCAGAAATAGTAAGATCTCCACTGGTTGATGAAGGATGTCCAGGAGTTTGCAGTTTGACAAGATGGAGGAGGCATTTCAGGCAGGAAGACTAGCACAGTAGAATCCTAAATGACATTCCTTTTTATTTCAGCTAAAAAACAAAAACCAAATGCTTGTTTCACGGATGCTGGGACAGAGCCTATTTCCATTTCACCGTCCGCGTTTTCACCTTGCCAGCTCACTTTGTCTGTGGACCGTAATTCCTCAGCTTGTCTCTCCAGTGACATTTCAGCCAAATTACTCTACTAATATAATGCCTGATGGCTCAGCTGGTAAAGAGTCTGGCTGCAATGCAGGAGACCCAAGTTCGATTCCTGGGTCAGGAAGATGCGCTGGAAAAGGGATAGGCTTCCCACTCCAGTATTCTTGGGCTTCCCTTGTGTTTCAGTTATAAAGAATCCACCCACAACGCGGGAGACTTGGGTTGGGAAGAGCCCCTTGAGAAGTGAAGGGCTACCCACTCCAGTATTCTGGCCTGGAGAATTCCATGGGCTGTCTAGTCCATGGGCCCGCAAAGAGTTGGGTACGACTGAGCTACTTTCACTTTCACTTTCCTTCAGTATAACGCTAGGAAGGTATCACCTCTGTTTTCTGCTGCTGTCCTTGGCTGTGTCCCTACCTTTCAGCCAACTTCAGTGAAGATCATAAGGAGAAATACAAATTCTTCCAGAACATAGACGTCCCCCTTGCTTCAGCATCAGGGTGTGGGGGATGGGAGGCATTATCATGTTCTGTCCCACAAACAACCATTCTACTCCCCAACAGCAAGGGGGAGAGCAAAATGCAAACCCTTTACAGAAAGTTGTTGGGAGAGTGTGGGCCATTGTGATGCACCAGTTGTTAAAATCTTTGAGCATGACCAGAATTTTCCGTTTCTCTTATACATTCATTTCCCAAGTGGCGTTTTATATGTGTGATTTTGTGTGAGTCACGTGGGGACGAGCACATTCGCTGTTTGGTAAAAGGGAAATGAGTAAAGGAAATGCCTACAGAATGGAATAGAAAGATGAGGTTCTTCCATTTCAGTGCATATTCATTTACTTACTTAGCTGCGTTAGACCTTAGCTGCGGCGCACAGGGTCTTCATTGCATCATGCGGACCCTCTCGCTGTGGCCCGTGGGCTCCAGAGCGTGTGGACTCAGTAGTTGTAGAGCCCAGGCTTAGCTGCTTCAAGGTATGTGGGATCTTAGTTCCCCAAGCAGGAATCGAACCCACGTCACCTACACTGCAAGTTGGATTCTTAACCACGGGACCACCAACGAAGTCTCCCAGCAAACATTTTGAGCATCTGTAATGTCTGAGTTCTGTTGTTAGGGTCATGGTATATGAGTGTAAATAAAACACTTCTGATCCCATCAGGGTTCTTTTCTGCTCTATGGCTGGGATCCGTCTACCTCCATTCACCCTTGACCGGTCCAGCTTCCCCAGGTTTTATATTTAAAGCCCAACCCATGTGCCATCTCCTCTCTGTGGCTTGACTTGACTCTCCCTTACCTCTCTGCAAACACAATGATTTTGCTACTGTTTTGGTTTTCAATGAATTCTGTCCCACATTCTGTTCTACTTATTTCCTTATTACCTTCTTCACTTGCCTGAAATAGATGAGGCCATCTTTACGTCCCTAATAGCTGGCATAACAAACAACAGTTACATACTTAGTAAGCTGAAGCCATGGCTTTGCCTGCAATGGGTTCGTGATCCAGAGGAGATAGACACATACAACTTTATTATGTATGCTAAATACTAAATCTATTTGAGGTCTTGAGATTGGTTGTTAAACTAATATTTGCTATAAACCTAGCAAATCTTATTTCCAGGTTTCTGCTATTCTCTTTCCAATAAGATGATCCACCAAAGAAAATCTCATTTCCATAAAAAGTAAAAATCATGCTCAAATCAACGTTGGGATTACTGAATACTCTGTTCTTTTGGATAGCTATGATTCCAATTAACATATTAAAGACTGAAAATTCCTACTGTAAAAAAATCCCCTCCTCACTCTTCCTCCCAAAACCTGATTGTTCCCAAACCCAGTGGATCATAGAATTTATTACATGTGAAAACCAATCAGCATCCCACATTGTTAGTGAACTTAAACATTCTTTGGGTGATCCAGCCTTTGAGATCAAGTATTCATATTGTGAAGAGTTTATAAAGCTCCTGTGGAAACAATATCTGGATAGATTTTTACTCTAAACCTGCTTTGTGTTGGAGGTCACTGTACAAACTAGGTCAGCGTGTTCATATTGGAGACTTCCAGTTAACATTCCTGAAGGGGAGAGAGAGGAGTATTACCTAAGATGTAACCTGGATTTCTCTGAGGACAGAACTGGGAGCAAGGAGGCCCGTGGGAAGTTCCTGCTTTGTGGGGTCTGAAGCTTATACAGTGTGTGTACATGTGGTATGTAACTTCTTTAAGGAAAATATTGCAAAATTAGATATGAGTGACTATTAATTTAGCATGAGAGAAGAAATAATGAACATTCACAAATTAAAAAAAAAACTGATAAATATCATAAACATTACGGAAATATATACAATAATCTACTTTTTTGAGATAATTGCTTGACACACTTCCATGATATGTTTTCCCTACAATATAATTTATGTTCTCTTTGGATGCCTTTTCATGACAATTTTGTAATGTTTACTACAGATAAAACAGAAGGGTAATTCAGTCTTTGGTGGGGGGGGCTTGGTTAATCAAATTTTGTATTTTTTATTATTAGTAGCTTTTGAAATGTTATATTGATAAAGGCAAGTGAATTTTTAAGGAATATTTCAACTTTGGGCAGATTCTGTCAGGACTGGGTCATATAGACATGGAGGTGGTCAGACTACTTCTGGAAGCCCTTTCTATACCTAGAAATTGAGTACAGCCTTAATTCTGTGAAGACTTGTGAACTATATGAAGATATCCCAACAAAGAACTAAATGTATCCCAGTCCACCTCCCATTAGTTGGATCCCAAATGCGTTGACTGCTGCTTCATTCCATCCCTACATAAGGGGATGTGTGATGGAGAAGTTTAAGATGAAGGGTATTGGGGTCTTCACCTACTACAGCTTAAGTATGTTATTTACCAATTTTACAGAAAAGATAAGGCCCAAGGAACACATTGCTATGGCCACTCTCAGGGCTTTGGAAGTCCAGAATGAATGGATTCTCTAATGATTCAACCTTCCTAGCTTTACTTCATGGGGGATGGAGGGTCTTCTGTTAGAAAGTAACAAAAGAGGTACTGTACAGCCCATCTTGGGTGGCCCTACACGGCATGGCTCATAGTTTCCCTGAGTCAGACAGGGCTGTGGTCCATGTGATCGGATTGGTTAATTTTCTGTGATGGTGGTTTTCAGTCTGTCTGTCCTCTGATGGAGAAGGATAAGAGGCTTATGGAAGCTTCCTGATGGGAGAGACTGACAGAGGGGGAGGCTGGTTCTTGTTCTGATGGGCTGGGCCATGCTCAGTAAATCTTTAATCCAATTTTCTTCTGATGGGTGCAGCTGTGTTCCCTCCTTGCTATTTACCTGGGGCCAAACTATGGGGAGGTAATGAAGATAAAAGTGACCTCCTTCAAAAGGTCTCCTTGAAAAGACCCTGATGCTGGGAAAGATTGAAGGTGGGAGGAGAAGGGGACAACAGAGGATGAGATGGCTGGATGGCATCACCAACTCGATGGACATGGGTTTGGGTGGACTCCGGGAGTTGGTAATAGACAGGGAGGCCCAGCATGCTGCGGTCCATGGGGTCATAAAGAGTCAGACACGACTGAGCAACTGAACTGAACTGATTGTACAGCAGGAGACTCGGTATGGAGAGCAACATAAGAAAGGTATCCAGAGATACCTTTTCAGTAGAGAGTAGTTGGAACTGTTACCTTGGAATAACCAGCCTGTCCATAATCCCCTGGGCTCTTCCAGAGACCCTCTCCTCCCTGGGTCCTTGCGGTCCAGTGGCTCACCCCCATCACACAAGGAGCTGCATGGTGCCTCTTTATGACCAGAGGGCTGCTTGTGCAATGAAGGCCAGCCCCACTGCAGAGATTGTATGTGTCTTTCTTTTATTTTACTGGAAGTCTCTGCTGCCATCCGGGCTGGTAATTGCACCACACCGTTTCTGAATCGATTGCTTTTAGAGCTGTTGAGCTTTTATTACTGCTCCTCGTTGGGGAGTGCGGAGGGAGAGAGGCAGGTCAGCCTGGGCTCTACGAGAGATGAATGCCATCAAATTGTCTTTCTCCAGCTGTTGAATAAAACTAGTAATGCCGTGCCATAAAACCAAAAGGAAAATGAGGGTGTGAGAGAAAGGAGAGATGTTGCAGGGACAGAGAGAGACCGAACATGACAACATATGGATCTGACTCTTCTTGGAATAGACAGCAAAGCCATATTGTGATGTTGACTACACAGTGCAGTAATGTTGTCGGAATGGAGCAAGAAGTAAAAGGCAAATTAAAAAAGGATATCTGTTGGCAGTTGCACAAATCTGCCATCTTTGCAGGTTTACTGATGTTTTCCTCTTTCTTGGAGCTGAGGGAAAAAAAATATTTATATAATATATATAATATTCCAAATAATATATATATATATATCTTTTCTTTCTCACTCCGATTGATAAACTTTGTAATTTGAATCAAATATGATGGAATTCCTCCTTAACTATGCATATTACTGTTATTTCACTGGCAGGTGTCTCTATCCACACAACTGGGCCAGTTTTATCAACGTTGGCATCTATTTTTGATTTGTCTAGCAGCATTTCTTCACGGTTTAATGTAAGGTAGAAAGTAGTAAGGCCATTCCCTCGAGAACGAGGAATTCACGCAATTCGGTTTTGTGAGGAGCATTCTCATTCTACCGGGAATGTGTCTTCAAGAAGCTAGCTAACCTAGTTTCTGGGTAAGGAAGCTTGGAAAACAGAACTGAATGCTCGTGTGAAGTTTGTTCGTACTGTTTACAGTCCTAGACAATGCCTCATTTAACAATCTTGTCCCATATGATATCCCCTGCAATACTCATGTGGATGAACTGGATTCTTTCTTATCACAAACCTTTTAGGAAAGGCTTCATGACACAGTTCATGGTATTTACCTATTTTCCAAATATAGTCTAAATCTGTCATTATAATTTGGACTTTTGAGTTAAATTGGTCTGAAGCGCATTTAAGCATCACATAAATGTCAGATCTTATAGAGGATTCTCCTCTGCAGAGCAGGTGGCGATATGCCCATTTCAAAATGCCAGTTAAAAGTGCAGGGGACTTAAGTGACTTTCCTGGAGTCACACACCGTATCAGAGCTTGGCATAACACCCAGCCACCCTGATTCCCGTTCTGCGACTCTTAACAACCAGAGTCGGTGCGATACTCTGGTGAATTACAGGCCCTACCTTTGGAGTGGGGTGCGTGTGAACATCATTTGTCCCTTAACTATATGCATAACGTCTTCCCTCGCGGTCCCGCTACTGCGTTCAGTCTGTCAGGTCAAGCAGCATTGCTGTTATTATTTGAAATGGAGAGGATGTTTGGACTGTTGATCTCAGTGGCAGTCTGTTGTGTCATATAGAAAGATACAGCCTGTGTACAGATCGGCCAGTGTATCAGCACAAATAATGGCACCAGATGGCCCTGCCAAATTGCTTTCTCTTTGCCAGTTCCCTACCTACACTTTCATTAGTTCCTGCCTAATAGTCAGTGATAAAGGTACTTTGAAGTGCCACGGATTTCCGTGTAAAGATCATAGCATCTTGGATTTGGTTTAACATTCCAGTCCCTTCAGGTTGGAAGCCAGAGTTTAGGAGAGCTTTATTTTGTCTTAAAAGTCAGTGTAATTTCTGTCTTGCTTGTTCTGTATTTCTGAGACTGTACAAATCTAAAACAGTATGAACAAAAAATATTATTTATTGTTGGGTAATGGTTATTTTCCTACTAAGTTTTGAAGGAAACTTTTCTGTTTTGATTGACAATCAGAATCAGTTCATCAATGAAGAATGTCAGTGAATTAAGCATGGAAGAAACTTTGATCCAGAGTAATTCACAATGTAGGAGGCCCTGAATGTGACATAAGAAACATGTTTAACCTGCTCTAATAAACTCTACTCACTGTAAACTCTTGATGAGTAATTAGGGACTTAAGCAGAGTCACTCTGCAAGGATAACTCACTACAAAGCCCTTATCAAAGGCACGAGGAGAAGGGGATGACAGAGGATGAGATGGTTGGATGGTATCACCAACTCAATGGGCATGAGCTTGAGAAAACTCCGGGAGTTGGTGATGGACAGGGAGGCCTGGTGTGCTGCAGTCCATGGGGTCATAAAGAGTTGGACACAACTGAGCAACTGAACTGAACTTCTTTGAAAATAGGCAACATCCTTTAATGCTAGTTCTTACCTATAACGGATGATGTTATAATGAGGATCTAGTATATGATTCCTATTTTGTGAGTGGGAAACTGAGGACAAGAGACATTTTAGTGACTATAAAAGTTACCTGAGCTGTTGTTCTGCAATTGCTCAGTCATGTCCAACTCTTTGCCACTCCATGGACTGCAGCACACCAGGCCTCCTTGTCCTTTACCATCTCCCAGAACTTACTCAAACTCATGTCTGTTGAATTGGTGATGCCATCCAACATCTCATCCTCCACGGTCCCCTTCTCCTCCCACCTTCAGTCTTTCCCAGCATCAGGGTCTTTTTCAGTGAATCAGCTCTTTTCATCAGGTGTCCAAAGTATTGGAGTTTTAGCTTCAGCATCAGTCCTGACAATGAATACTCAGGACTGATTTCCTCTAGGATTGATTGATTTGATCTCCTTGCTGTCCAAGGGACTCTCAAGAGTCTTCTCCAACACCACAGTTCAAAAACATCAACTCTTCAGCCTTCTTTCAGTGTCATGTGTCAAAATTAAGATTTGACTCAGGCCGAGCCCAAGTCACACTTTCACTTGAGCCCTGCTCTCTGCCCAGCGGCTCATTTCACAGAGGATACCCTTTGTTGTATATTGCAGGGATCAAGATCTGTTGTCGGTATCAGTCTCAAGGGGCTTACAGCAGTAAAAAAGATGCCTTGTAAATAAGGAACACGTTTAACTTCCCGAAAACCCCAGTCTACACTTTGAGGCTGTGACCATAATGTTGACAGGGATCAGTCTTAATATTTGACTCGTTAACTGTAGGATTTGGTTTCCACTACAGTGTACTCTGTTGAAATAAGGTCTCATTAAATAAATATCCCTCCTATCGGAGATGAGTTTTCTACAAGTAATGTGAAGGCTAACAAGTTTAATAACTGACAATTTTTTTTTCCTTAAAAAAAATAAAATGGAAAGGAGAAAGCAAAAGAAAATTTTTAACCCAATTCCCTTCTTCTAACTGCAAGGCACACTATGGCCACTTGTGAAGATGGGTAATTGAATTCAGTGGTGCAAGCTGACAGCATTTCCACTGTAAGTGGACCTCTCTTCTCTATCAGTGAGAGAAAATGGCCTCAAATGATTCTGACTGGGACACAGCAGCCGTCTCCCTTGAAAATAGCTGGGCCTTATTGACTTCCCTGGGTAGGGAGTCCAAATTGCTCCCTAGATGAGTCCAAGGGGCAGCTGGGATAGACCTGGTTACTCAGTGGGTCTCCATCCTTCTGGAATAAGTGATCAAGAGGGCCCATCCCAGAGGAAGGAAGAACATTATGGCCAGGTGTCAGGAATAATGGAGCAAAGAAACGGTGAAAGAACTTTATATTTTTTAATAACATGTAAAGTTACATGTGTACGTGTATTTATAGGTTTCATAATATAACACATGTCAAGAATCTTAAAAAAAAAAAAAAATTGGGATTTCCCTGACGGTCCAGTGGTTAGGTTAAGACTTTGCATTCCAATGCAGGGGATAGGAGTTTAATCCCTGGTCGGGAGCTAAAATCTCCATGCTTTGTGCCCCCAAAACCAAAGCATAAAACAGAAGCAATATTGTAACAAAGTCAATAAAGACTTTTAAAAAATTGTCCACATCAAAAAAAAAGTCTTTTAAAAAGAGATATTCCTGGGTTCTATTTGTCTTTGCATAGTGGTTTAGGATATGTCAACATTACATGCTCAGTCATGTCCAACTCTTTGTGACTTCTCTGGACAGTAGCCCACCAGGCTCCACTTGCATGGAATTTTCCAAGCAAAAAAACTGGAGTGGGTTGCCATTTCCTACTTCAGAGGATCTTCCCTACCCTGGGATCAAACCTGTATCACCTACATCTCTTCCATTGGCAGGTGGATTCTTTACCACTCTGCCACCTGGGAAGCCCCTGGGTATACTGACTTTTAAGAGAACTGAGAATAAAAGAAGCCACAGAGGAGAAGAGAAGGTAGTTTGAGTCTCAGACCTCATCCCTTGAATAAGATCTGTAATGGTAATTGGTATTATTTAAATCTGCCATGCATCTTTAGCAGAACTTGCTTTATCTAATGACCACGGTGGAGTTTCAGAAATGTCGAGAATCTAGTTAGGGAAAGCCCAAAACGAGATTTTTTGGCTGAGGATATTAACAAACTGCCAAATATAGTAAGAGAGAATCATGACTACCATCCTTGCCAACATCATCTCACACCTTTTGGACTTTAAGATGACTAAGCTTATTGGGGTACAAACTACAGAAACAGATTGCTCACACAAGATAGCAGTTTCCAAGAATGCATTCTCATGGGTCTGAGTGTTTTCTGCAAATGGCAGATATCAGTGACAGCTAAAAAGGTTATAATAGTACAAGCATATTTTGAATGATCTGGCTGTGACCACCAAATACTCAGGTGCTTTCACAGGATTTTAATGACTGTGCTGAGTTGTTTTCATGCCACATGGGGACCAAACCTTTCCTATCTTCACTCTGGAGAACCAACGTGAAAAGAACAGAGGCAGACTGAGAACATGAGTGATATGTTTATGCCATGCAAAAGATAAAATGACGTCAGAGCATGCTTTCATAAACAAAGTCTTCACACTATTTAATGGCAGCCCACTTCAGTATTCTTGCCTGGAAAATCCCATGGACAGCAGAACCTGGTCGGCTACCGTCCATGGGGTCACAAAGAGTCGGACACGACTGAGCGACTCACTTTCACTTTCATGCTGTTTCAAGTGGAAAAAGCTGGAGGGAGGCTGGAATCATAGTGAGCATTGCTTGCAAAAGGTTGAAGAGCTCAGGCTTCTTGACTAGTGACCCTGGGCTTGACTAGTTCAGGTCAGGACTATTACTGTGGGAATGGTCTCCCATCCAAGTACCAACCAGGCTTGACCCTGCTTAGCTTCTGAGATCAGATGAGATTGGGCACATTCAGGGTGGAATGGCCGTAGACTGGGACTGGTAATTTGTTTAAGCAACATCAGCTGTCACATTAAATTGTTAATTGATATTTTAGAACATTTCTGGATTTGTTTGTATTTAATCCCTAAATCTGTTTTGAAATTGACCACGTGCTGGGCCACAAGGCAAGCCTTGGTAAATTTAAGAAAATCTAAATCTGTTTTGCTTTCATAAGGGCTATAAGCGTAAGTGGATTGTAGCTACGTTTGTTTGTATATATGTATTACTTTGCCAACAAAGGTCCATCTAGTCAAGGCTATGGTTTTTCCTGTGGTCATGTATGGATGTGAGAGTTGGACTGTGAAGAAAGCTGATCGCCGAAGAATTGATGCTTTTGAACTGTGGTGCTGAAGAAGACTCTTGAGAGTCCCTTGGACTGCAAGGAGATCCAACCAGTCCGTCCTAAAGATCAATCCTGGGTGTTCATTGGAAGGACTGATGCTGAAGCTGAAACTCCAATACTTTGGCCACCTCATGAGACGAGTTGACTCACTGGAAAAGCCTCTGATGCTGGGAGGGATTGGGGGCAGGAGGAGAAGGGGTTGACAGAGGATGAGATAGCTGGATGGCATCACTGACTCAATGGACATGAGTTTGAGTGAACTCCGGGAGTTGGTGATGGACGGGGAGGCCTGGCGTGCTGTGGTTCTTGGGCTCACAAAGAGTTAGACACGACTGAGCGACTGAACTGATTGAGATATATATATATATATATAAAAATATAAAAATTATATATATATATTTTATATATATATATATTTTTAGTGGGCATACATTTTAGTTTGTTCATTCATTCGTTTTTATTTTGGGGTTGTGCTGGGTCTCCATTGCTGCACGTGATCTTTCTCTAGTTGTGGTGAGCTGATGCTGCTCTCTAGCTGCAGTGCATGGTTTTCTTACTGCAGTGGCTTCTCTGATTGTAGAGCAGGTGCTCTAGGGTGTGTGGGCTTCAGCCGTTGCGGCACTTGGGCTATCAGAGCACAGACTCAGTAACTGTGTGCATGGACTTAGTTGCCCTGCAGCATGTGGAATCTTCCAGGCCAGGGATGTAACCTGTGTCCCCTGCATTGACAGGTAGATTCTTAACCACTGGACTACTGGGGAAATCCTATATATTTATGTAATGCTAAAATAAAAATAATTGGAATGATCGTCAGGGGGGGGGTTGGCTCCCCCCAAATGGCTTTTTCTTTTAAAGAGATCCTATATTTTTTTCAAGTGTGATAAGTCATCACTGATAAAGACACTCAGAGTCTATTGACTCAGAATTGGGTGTTGACAGCAGTAGGCAGAGTTTTCTTCTCTTCATATTCTGTTCCCCTGAGTTACGATTGCCTGCTGATTTCAGTAGGGCTATGGGAATTACCGATGGCCAGAAAAATGCAGGTTTGTAAGTATGCATTAGATTCGATTTTGTAAGATCAAAGGCTCAATATTACCTCAAAGGCAATGGGGTAGATTCTTTGAGAGAAAAAGATGTGTCTCTGTGCAAAGAATAAAGCTAAGCACCTAGATTGATTTTAGAGAGGGGATGGAAAAGAAAGGGATAGCACAGGAGCTGGCCAATTATTATTGTTGTTTAGTCAAGTCATGTCTGACTCTTTTGTGACCCCATGGACTATAGCCCACCAGGCTCCTCTGCCCATGGGATTTCCCAGACAAGAATACTGGAGTGAGTTGCCATTTCCTTCTCCAGGGGATCTTCCTGACCCAGGGATCAAATCCATGTCTCCTGTATTGGCAGGTGGATTCTTTACCACTGAGCCACCAGGGAACCCTTCAGGCCAATTATGCTTTCTCCATAAATGAGAGTCTTAAAAAATTTCAGCGTGAATTACTTGGTAAACACAAATTACTATCTTTAATATTTGTTAAGAAAAATTATTTAGTGCAAAGAAGGAAACAGCACAGGAACTTTTAAAGCACAGGCATATCACTTTAACCAAAACTTAGAATGTGTTATTTTCCCCTACTTCAGTTTCAGATGTACTCAGAATATTTTGGGGGTGTTCAGGGAGAGTCTGTATGTCCAGTTGTGTGACTTTTGAGCTGACTTTCCTCTGTTCCTATAAGCCCCTGGGAACATGTCTTTAGCAGGTTCTTACTCTTACCAGAACAAAGGCATCAAGTTGCCAGTTAACTCCAATAATTAACTCCATGGTGCAAATTTTCTTAATTTCACTTAAGGTGGGAGCAGAAAACCGGTACCTATTGCTCTTTTTCCTTTGGTTTATTGGTGATCAGGGAGGGAAGTGAAGGATTAAGGAAATTTCACTGCCTTTGGTTTCTCTTTGAGGAGCCTACCCCACCCCTTTTTACTGTTCACCATGAGTTAGCTCTCAGTTAATAGTGAATTCTCTGCTTGTCCAACCCCTGCAGCGTCCTCCAGAATTTCTACTGACATAAACTGTTAAAGCCAAATCTTGCTGTGATTTTTGCCCCCATGGAGAAACACGCATTTCAGGAACAGAAAACGCTTTATAACTTGGGAGAGTCAGGGGCTTGATTGCATTACAGAGTCATAGGACCACAAGTACACAGCCGTATATCACCAGGGTTAAATTGTTTTCGGTATGAAATGATGTCATCCACTTTCGACACAGCCTCAAGCCCAGTGGCCTTCATGTGGTAAGTATTCAATGAATACTTGACATTTTGATTTATTAATTTTTACCCCCTCGATATAAAGAAAAGTGTTATATTGATAACTCTGTTATCTGTAAAAATCACTTCGTCGCAACACTTGATTTTATAGCAATGTCAGATGACTTGGATAGCATTGCATCATTCTCATATTTCTAATATCATACATGGAAAGTAAAGACCCAGTTAATTAGTTTAATTGGGGGAAATACATGTTTGCACTGATAATAATTACATATTATCTTTAAAGACATAAATGGTCATTATTTTCAAGTAATGTAAACTTAAAATATTGCTTGTAGAGATCCTACTTTAAGGATCTCCTAATAATTCCCATGTAATTAGCAATTAGAACATCCCCCTGAAACTTTCCCTTTCCTACTCCCTTTGTAACTCCTTTGTGAGTGTAAAGTTGCATCAGAAGTTGTATTCTGATATCAATTTTGTTTAAGCTATTGACAGTGATTTTTTTGACCCTTGAGTGGCATAATTTCTTTAAATGTATTTCAGGTTAAGTTGTGTTCAAACTGACACCGATTTTTAAATTAGTGACTTTGAAGTCAGTGAAAAAAAGTGAAAAACAACGTATTTTGCATTTATGCAAAAAATTCTCAATGCTGAGCAGAACTGACCTCTGGGTACAAGATAGGATTGGACTTCCATATGTTAATGGCAAATAAGATAGGCCAGGGGCTTCTAATTACTTTAGTTTATTAAGAATCCCAGGGCACCTCTTAGAATGGTAGAGGTGATGTTAGCCCTTATGTCCTGGACATGATCCAGTTTTGGTAATTGCTAATTACAATCTGTCTCCCTAATTCCCTTGACTCTTGCTTCTGAGTGTGATTTTTCTTCGCTTAGCAATATTTAACTATTATATACTCTTGGTGTGTGACCATTAGAATAGCTACTGATTTCTATTTCTGTGTTTAATATGCTTTTGTTTTTTGTTTGCTTTTGATTCTTATTATTATTCTATTATTATTCTAACTACTTCTGTAGACAGAAAAGAAAACACAAATCTTTAAAAATTTTAGCGGCTTTTAATGACAGGCTGGAAAGTGCTTTGTAAATCTAGCATACGGACTTTCTGGATCCATGTTTAACAATCTGAAATCACTAGACACACCAGTGGCCTACACCATACTCATTACAAGATTGTGAAAATGTAGAAATGGATTTCAGACAGACCAGGATTTTCAGAGTCCTCAATTCTAGTGTTCCAGTCATGACATGGAGGAGGGATATATGAAGGTTACCCCACAACTAGACCCACCCAGTGATTCATCATGTTCTGGACCCTACCCAAAACAGGAATGTTTCTATTTTCGAGATTCTTTTGATCACAGTGAATTGGAGCTGATGAGTACAGAAAGAAGTGATGGATCAAAAAGATTTTATTCATTTCAAAATACAGGTCCAAATGATATCCAGTTGTTTACATTGCTTCTGGCCCTCTGAAAGTGACACAATTATTCCTGAGTCTGTTGGGATGTAAGCCCTTGTTTGGGATATATTATATGGAGTTCAGATGGAGGGATATCAGGTTTTTTCTGTAGTCTACCCTCAGTGTATAAAAATCACATCATGAAATTATATTCACACCCTAGCAACAGTCAGATGAATGAAGCATCTTTCTTGCTAGTCAGTATGCACTGAGCCTTCTTGGTGAGCAAAAAATGCTTAGAACTTTCAAGACACAGACATCCCTGAGTCCCTGGATAACATATTCCAAACATGTCAAACATAGATTTTGACCTGTCTTACTCACTCTAAAGAGGTTCATCAAACCGTCACTTCAAAGAGGTGTTCTGCCTGAATCACCAGAATGTCTGAAAAACTCAAATATAATATTCCTGAAATTTTCTTTTTGACCATGTTTTAGCCAGAGGTGGAAAGACACTTCTTGTGGGTTTTCTTAATGAAGCAAATATTGTTTTCTGTTGCCGTACTAGGACTCAAACATCCTATCCATGACTCAGATAATGATCAAAGTAACCCACCTTATGAGTTGTGCTGTCTTCTTCTGCTGTTCTTCATACTTCAGCTCCGTCAAAAGGAACAAATTGCTACTATTGTGTCTAAGAACACCATTTACTCACAAGCAGCATTGACATGGAAGTGAGGGATCATAGTAACAGAAGAACAATGGCTAATAATTGAGCTCGGAATGGCCATTTGGCTAGGTAGGCTGCGAGAAGATAATCATGTCCTGCAGTAGCCCATTTCCCGAGCATTCTTTGAACCTAAAATTGCTATGTTGATGAAATCCATTTTAAACATGTTATTAAGGTTCTTAGGCTTGAAAAAAAATGGATATTTTCAGGATGTTCTGACTTTTTGATGTATCAGGGAAGATTTTGATGTCAGAATGACCACACACACAAAAAAATAATAACACAAACTACCCCCCAGCCAGAACTCAGTAAATTTTATTACTGAGGATCTGAAGAAACTCCTGCTGGTTTCTATGTGGCTATTTGTCTAACTTGCATATTATCTTTTTTTTTTCATCGTGGTAACACACTGATACCCACCTCCTGCCACACAATTCCTACTGCTGCTACACTTTAAATATATTCTTGCTTTCATAAGTTTAATAGTTTAGGAGAGAGAAAAAAAAAACATCTATTTATTCCATTGTTTACTTGCACTAATGGAGAAAACCATTAGAAAAAGCCTTCCTCTTTAGTGAGTGAAAGAACAAGCAGGCATCGCATCCCTAGATTTCCTGTGTTCATTCTAATCAGGATAGCTGATACTGATCTTGCACTTAAAAAGACTGGGCAAGCTCTGGGGGTGGGGGGGCGGGCGTGAGTCTTGACCCACATTTAGAAACGTACAAGTTTTCCACTATACCTTCTGGGATGTGTATTTCCCAAACAGCGAGAGGAGGAATAGGAAAGAAATACTAAAACACTAAGGGGCCCAATATGCATCTGTGTGTGTGTGTGTGACAGAGAAACTGAAGCAGAGACTCCTGAGAACATGTTTTCATCGATTACAATAAAATCTTTTATGAGCATTGCAAGAGTGGATGCATCCACTACTGTCCCCAGGCCATGCTGGCTTACGGGTATAAAGCTTGAATCCTTAACGTTTGCTGTCTTGGTGCCCTTCGACCAAAAGTCCTATGTTCTTGGCCCCTAATTCAAGGTCCCTTCCAACCTTCTCCCCACCCCTGCAAGAGTTATCTCCAGGTGACCTCTGAGTTTTCCAGGGATCACAGTCCATCCTCTCATAAGGTTTTCCTTCTTGGCCTCTTTGCTGATGTCTGCTGCCTGCCCAATCCAACCGAATATATAATTGTCACGCAAGTAATCTCTGCCATGAGAATGTTGCTTTCTGAGCCCTCCAAACTGGAAGACCTTCAGGGATCAAGGTTCAGCTTAACCTCCTAGGGCCCAGCAGAGTTCTCCACAGAAATGGGGAAGAAATTCTTCTCCAAAGACGACACTTGGCCACGTGGTTGAGGTTAATGAAGAAACAACCCTTTCCCTTTTTCCTCTTTGCCTCCGGCAGCCCCGCCTGCCCTCTCTTACAGGCGCTGCTCTTCATAGACCCCCTCCTGACACACAGCCTGCCCAGAGCAGACCCCCAGAGGCTGACCGTGGAGGTCTTGGGGCCCAGTTTGGCCCCAGGTCCTGTCTTAGCCGGCGGGGGCCATCACAGTACCGCAGATACTGTGGCTTAACCCACAGATTTTTATTCCTCACAGTTCTGGTGTCTGGAAAGTCCAAGAGGAAGGTTCTGGCCAATTCAGTTTCTGGTAAGAGCTGTCTTCCTGGCTCACAGAATACTGCCTTATCCGTTTCTCTCCGTGGCCTCTCCTTGGTGTAGATATATGTATATTCCTGGGGAAGGGCGCCTTAGGAGAGAGAAAGCAAGCCTTTTCTCTCAGCTGTCTCCTCTTATGAGGGCACAAATCTGTAATCCTGTCAGATCAAGCCACCCCTTATGACTTCATATAACCTTGCTTTCTTAGCTCCTCTGTCTCCCAATACAGTCACATGAGGAAGTGCGGCTTCAACAAATAAATTTTTGTTGTTGTTCCATTGCTCAGTTGTATCTGACTCTTTGCAACGCCATGGACTGCAGTGCTCCAGGCTCCTGTGTCCTCCGTGATCTCCCGGAGTTTGCTCAGATCCGTGTCCACTGAGCCAGTGATGCTATCCAACCATCTCATCCTCTGCTGCACGCTTCTCCTTTTACCTTCAATCTTTCCCAGCGTCAGGATCTTTTCCAGTGAGTCAGCTCTTCATATCAGGTGGCCACAGTATTGGAGCTCCAGCATCAGTCCTTCCAATGGATGTTCAAGGTTGATTTCCTTTAGGATGGACTGGTTGGATCTCCTTGCAGTGCAAGTGACTCTCGAGGGTCTTCTCCAGTACCGGATAAATTTTAGGGGGACACAATCATTTAGTACGTAACCACTCACATTTAAACACACCAGGGACCATTAGATACAAATCTATTCATTCCTCCCTAAGTGGTTATCCAAGTGCTGGCACAGAAAGTTACCATCCGTTGGATAAGTACAGTATATGTTTGAAACTGTAGGTAAATTACAGTGTGGCTTAGTGATTGTGAGAAGACTGACAGATTAGCTTGGGCTAGATTTTTATAATAAAATGGACTATTTTACAACCCAAGAAAATGAACAAAACTCCCATAAGCAAGGTTAAATGCATTGATGTTGGAGGGCACATCCTCACTTGGAAACAGGGCCATTTTAAACATGCCATTTAAACACAAAGGACCCTAGAAAATTAAAGAAAGTAAAAACCGTGCCCATATATGATTAAAGTCGGAAATGACATCCCAGGGTGGTGATAGGAACAAAGCGTAGGCATCAGTGGGCTTCTGCAAGGCTCTCCCTGGGTCTTGGTCTTTATTTCCAGTCTTTTGATCTACAGTCCATAAGATCATTTCCTCAGTAGGTCAGACCTCTGGGGAAGAAACGACATTATTAGTTTAAAGTCTGAATCCTGAAAGTTAATTTAATTACCGAAAATAATTGTAGTGAATATGTCCGCAGGCACGTGTGTGGCTCTGCAGGAGGCACAGACAGATGAGCGGGAGAAACTGGCAGAGATGGGGGAGGAATGGAGAGCCCCCGTTTGGTCTGAGTTTTCCATTTTTCAAACAAACAAGCAAAGCTAGAAATGTGAAATTTTATACAGAACTCTCAATTTGTGAACATCGGAAACTAATTCTTTAATTAACCACTCATGGGCCAGCACTGGAAAAGCTGTATCCAGCCTTAGCTGCTGCTGTTTGTAGAACATGTACATCCATCAGTTTCCTTGAAGGCACTAGGAAGGATGCCTTCCCTTTGTTCTATGGGTTTTGTACATTGCTTTCTTAGGAGGATCATAAGGCAGCTCTAGTGTTCTCATCTGCTTTTGTGGTTACTTGGCCATTCATAAGCCTTATAGTTGATAATGAAGTTGTCTTGGAGGGCTGCCATGTCCGTGATGTAGTTGCTTATCCGATTTTGTAATCCTTTATCAATTCCCTCTCCAGCTTGGAGGCCAGCTTGAGGTTATGGAACAGAATATTAAGTGGTTTTAGATCGAATTCCATCTCTCTTAGGATCTTCTCTGTGATAATAGGAGACATTATTAATAATAATAACAGCAATAACGCACAGCAGTAATAATGTGTCATTGTATTATAAGTTGACCCTGAAGTAGATGGCCAATCCAGGACCTTTTGTTATAACAGCCACACATTTTTACATAATATCAAAGAAAATAAAAATAAAAGCAATTTCGGTGTCAGCTAGAATTAGGGAGAGATTGAAAGCAGCAAAAAGGAATAAGCAAATGCAAAAAAATAAAGTAGTCCAGAATATGAATATATTCCACCAACAATATGCACAAAAATGTCTTACATTTTTCTTCCAAGTGGATGTTAGGTTGGTGGCCATTTCTTCGGAAAGGTGGTTTTGATTAAAGTGCAGACTTGGATTCATGCCACCCGAGTTCTACCACTTACTATCTTTGTAGCCTCACAAATCAAGTTTCTCTGAGTTGCAGTTTTCTCATTTGTAAATCAGGCATCATAATGGTACTTACCTTGTGTCCTACTAGGTACAATTAGATGAGGCACTCCGTATAAATCTTCTAGCATTCTGCTAGACACATTTTGTTGTCATTGCTAATAAATTTTGTTATTTTCAGAATACTTATGATTACTATTGGAATCTTAACTCTCTGACTTGCTTTCCCTCTGTTTTATTTTTTATTGGTGGGCCTGAGACAGTTAGGTAAACCTCATCCTCAGCTTCTCAATGCTATTTTTTCATACGTGATGCTTCTTTTTTTTAAACTGAGTGTTGTCTTCTTTCTAAATGCAGTATTGGAAGCCATTAGAGTGGACTTCAGAACTTAATTAAGTATCTAGGTGGAATAAATAAGAGGCAGGCCTTCGGTTAAATAGACATTAGGCTTGCTCTTCCTCTACCTTCGGCAGGGATCTACTTTGACAACCTGAAGAGTCTCTGTGAAATGAGTACAGTCAGAGTCATGTTTGATCACTGTCAAACAGGAATAAAGAACTCAGATGTGTCGAGTTACTATCCTGTGCTAACTGATTTGCATATTATTTCATTAGATCTTTGGATAACATTATGAGAAAAAGAATCTGTTAATAATGTTGTTGTTCAGTCACTAAGTTGTATCCGACATTTTGCAACCCCATGACAGGACCCCAGAAGAACCTGCTAGGCTCCTCTGTCCATGGGATTTCCCAGGCAAGAACAATGGAGTGGGTTGCCATTCCCTCCCCCAGGGGATCTTCCCAACCCAGGGATCGAACCCACGTTTCCTGCATTAGCAGGCAGATTCTTTCCCATTAGCGCCACCTGGGAAGCCCCATTAATAATGTGATTTTATATAAAAATTACCCAGAAATGTAGTGGCTTAAAACAATAATAAACATTCTCTCTCATGGTGGCTGTGGGTCAGGAATTCAGGAGTGACTAAGTTAAGTGGTTCTAATTCAAATTGTGTCACAAGATTGTCCTTGGTGTCCACCAGGGCTGCAGTCATCTGTAGGCTTGAGCAGAACTGGATGTTGCACTTCCAAGATAGTCCATTCTCACGGCTGGTGGCTGATGAATCAGTGCTGGCTCTTGCAGGAGGCCTTGGCTCCTCTCACAGACCTCTCCACAAGGCTGTTTCAGACAAGGCAACTGGTTTTGCCCAGGATGGGTGAAGTGGGGGAAAGACAGAGAGATGGGCAGAGAGAGAGAGAAAACAGACAGCAGCATTCACGTCTGCCATATCTACTTACTACCTCTGACCCACAGTGGAAAAGAAAAAAAGTAAACATAAGGTTCTACGCTTTGAAGGGAGGAATTTTAAAGAATTTGCAGAGACATTTTAAAACCACTGCAAGGCAAAGGGTTGTTATCCTCAATTTACAGATGAAATAATTGAGCCAACATGCCTAAGAAAAAAAGTAAGTTCTACAACTTGTTCATTGGATTCCTCCCAACCTCCCATTTACATGACATCTTTGTTTTAAAAAGATTATAAAAGTGGTATCACCATTGATTTTTGTGTGTGTGTGTGTGCCCTCTAGTAAAAATTTGAGGACCTTATTTTCTAGAATTGTTTGTTGCAGTCGTGTTTTCAGAGTAGTCATTTGTATGCAACTCATCTGATAGGGGAGGTGTATTTCTCGCCGGAATTAGTATATGTGGAAAACATCATCAATCACAGTCATCACAAAGCAATTAAGTACCTAATTGTGCATGGCACTCAGTTTGCTGCTGAAACAGAAAACTTTATAGGCCTGCTGCCTACCCTCTGGGGGCGTGGAATCCAAGAACTCCGTAGAAGATTGAAGAATGGTAAAGAAAACAAGGACCCAAGGTGTAAGCAAATTCTGAAATATGGCAGCAGTGCAAAGGGGAGAGGATTGATTCCGAGGAAAGAAAAAGAAAGAAGAAGCTGGAATAGCATCAGACCAATGGGAGAAATTCACAAGAAGGGTAAAATGCTGAATTCAAATGACCTGGTTTTTTTTTTTTTTTTTTTAAGGATAAAGATAATTAGAAAAAGGCTCCATGCTTTTCTTGGGACTCAACTGTTCACGGAGCAGTTCCTTAATCTTTTTTCTCTCTCAGACTTTTCTGTCATTTTAGTCCCGCTTCCATGTCACGTGGAGAAGGAAATGTCAACCCACTCCAGTGTTCTTGCCTGGAGAATTCCACGGACAGAGGAGCCTGGTGGGCCACAGTCCATGGGGTTGTAAACAGTCAGACACGACTCGACTAACACTTTCCATGTCACTGATGGCTTTTACTTCCTCATTTCAATCACTAACCCTCAGTGAAATTGTTGCCCAAGTGTCCGAATAGAATATCGGAGGTTTGTGTCTGTTGTTTTCATGCAGAAAGAGAAGAGGATGGTCTTCCTTTTCATCTGCATTTGTACTTATTTTCAATCAATCATGCATTTATAAACCAACTGGGAAGCTATGATTCAGACACTAGCCCTTCTGTTGCAAGAATCTGCTGTAAAATTGACCTGCTGGCCAAGTTGTGCTTTTTTTTTTTTTTTAACTTAGATTTTGCTTTCTTTCTGGGAAGAAGAAAGACCAAAAAAAAAAAAAAAAAAAAAACCCTCCCCAAACCAGCAGCAGCAGGTGCTGCCAAAATGGTATTTTTTCTGATCTGTGCTGATTTCAAGGGGAGAGTAAAAGAATGTGTAATTGCTTCTCTCTTAGGCTGCTGGGACGGCGCCTGTCTCTCTGGCATTATCCACTTATTTGATCTACGTAAGGAAAGAGGCAGAAATAAATTAAAAATGCATTTTCCCAAAGGTACCAAGGATGTTATTCACACATGCTCCCTTCCACCCATCTCTGGCAACTGTGTGCAAATATGTGTTTAGGGAAAAGCTAGACAAAGGTCAAAATCTCCCCTCAATATTCCTCCCCTTTCCTCTATTTGCCTTCAGTAAAGACAGACCTCAGAATAGCAAAGAAATTAACAGCCATGACAACATAGCAGTTTCTTTTGAATGTGATAATATGAGCAGGTTCATCTATTTTGGCCACAGATGTCAAAATTCAAGTTTCTAAAAGGAAGCAAGAAACTCCCCACCTTTAAATAGTGATTTACTTGTATTAAAGAACAATTGGATGGAGGAAGAGGATTCTCCACCCAGGAGAGAGGCAAATGGGAAGCTGGTTGTGTTCTCGAGTTGGACAGAAGGCAGCCTTCTGGCCCGGCTGTCAGTTTCCATCTGATCAAGCTCCCTTGTGCCGCCCCCCTGCAACCCCCCATGGATTGGATTCTGACTCATCCCAGAGAATTCCTGTCTTGATCCTGCTTTATCTTTTTTTTCTCTCCTTTTCCACTTTCTACAGACTCCCCAAATCAGAGGAAGCTCAGTGCCAGCTCTCGCATTATCCTAAACGTTTTCAGTTGTGACAGCCACTGCCTCAATGGGCATGAGTCTGAGCAAACTCCAAGAGATAGTGAAGGACAGGGAAGCCTGGCACGCTGCAATCCATGGGGTCGCAAAGAGTCAGACACACTTAGTGAATGAACAGCAACAACAACCGACCCATAGTCTAAAATTTCTAGTAGTCATCTGTGTTTCTCAAGTCGAGCAGTAAGAAGGTTCTCCCAAATATCTCATCTAAATTCCTTTTAGCACACTAAAATCTATTGCTTTTTGCTTCTTTCTCTTTAGCAGTGAAGCAATTGTTTACCATCAGCTATGAGCAGTCTCCAGTATAACTGGTAAAGTCAACTTGGAGGCTTTTTAATTTTTTTTTAATAGCCTTTTGAGTCCTTCAAACGTACTCTTTTGCTCAATTTGGACTGCTTTTTGGTTTGCTACCATTATTGTCTGTGAGTTTACCTTTTTCTGCCCTTCTGCTTATTCATTATTTAAAACTCAGCTCAAACATCTCTTTTCCTTTGAAGTCAGTGATGCAACCCTTCAGAAACTTAGATACATTGAACTTGGTAAGCACCGTCACACTTTCTACATACTATTATAATGTGTGTGGGTACATAACTTTCTGATTTGTTGCATGACAAATGTCTCAAGTGCAGAGCACACTATCCCTGTGTGTCTTCAGGTGCCATCCTGGTACAGAGTAGATGTCCCAGACATGCATACTGGATGAGAGAGTAAATGAGCAAATGGATGCTGCCCGTGTCAGCGTGGTGTGCACTTGGAGGTTTCGATTGTCCCAGGGCCAGTGTTAATGCTTCTCTTCGTACATCAGAGCTGTGCAGTGCCACCCCCTAATTTAATGCCTAATATAATGTATAACATGCTGTAGATAGTAGCAGGGCAGCCATCTTGCCTAGAAGCATGTTTCTCTGCTTGGCATCCATTAACTTCAGACAGCCAAGCACAGTCACATTGTGCATTTTGTTACCGTACCAACTCTGGGTGGAAAGTTTGAGGGAGCACAGTCTCTAAGACTGCTCCCACTTCTGACACCAACTGCAAGTTTAGGAGTTTTCTAAAACTACCCTCAGGTTTGATAATTTAGTAGGAGAACTCACAGAACTCACTGAAAGCTGTTACACTCCTCTGTGTGGTTTATTATCAGGACAGGGTACAGAATAAATCAGCCAGTGGAGCAGCCTGCAGGGACCCAAACAGGCAGGCTCTCCAGTTGCTCGCTCCCTGTGGGGTCACAGGCAGCATTAACTCACTAATATGTGACCAAATGCCCTGAATATTGCTCTCCAGGGAAGCTTCCCCAATCCTTGGTGTCCAGAGTTTTGTTTTGTTTGGGAGCTGGTGGACGGGAGCGCCATCGTATAAGCGTGGTTCTCTGCCTACCTGGCTGACCTCAGGCTCTTAGCTTCTCAGGAGGTAGAGCTGATAGTGAGTCACCCAGAGTCCTCACTTTAAGTCACATTGTGGCCATGCCTTGCAGTCCCATCATAGATTCCAGAATTGGACCTTCTGGCATGCCAGCCCTACCCTGAACAAGGACAATGCTGCTATCAGACAGGATGGTCCAAGGTACACGATTACCTCCCAGAAGCTGAGGACAGAGGCCAGAACACTCCTTGGCGGTGGTGGTGGTTTAGTCTTCAAGTCGTGTCCGACTCTTGTGACGCTACAGACTGTAGCCTTCCAGACTCCTCTGTCCCTGGGATTTCCTTGGACAAAATTATTTCTTTGCTGAACATTTTGCCTCATGCCCCAAAGGTCCCACCCAACCCCTCATTATCAAATAAGAGGGACAGGAAATCTGATATGGCTCCCATACCTTGAGACAAAGGAAGAAGAAAGGCTTTGGGACTTTTTAGTCAGGATGGGTGTGTTTACAAGGGACAAAAATCCCCTTAATTCAGTTTTAGCCAAGCGTCTGTGTGTCAGAGGCACCTCTGGAGTGTGGGAATCATTATGAACATCTTCTCTCTCCTTTCTTCCTCTCTATGATGAATTATTTTGCTTAGTAAGCATTTAATAATTTAGTAACTATCATAAGGTATTTTTTGTTCTTTAGTTTTAAAACAACTCACCATTAAAGTAGAAGAATGCATTTCACTTTTAAGAATAGTATCCAGATTCAATGGCATTATTTTATATAAGGCCCAAAATTTGAACTTCAGTTCAGTTCAGTTCAGTCGCTCAGTTGTGTCCAACTCTTTGCAGCCCCATGAATCACAGCACACCAGGCCTCCCTGTCCATCACCAACTCCCGGAGTTCACTCAAACTCATGTCCATCGAGTCAGTGATGCCATCCAGCCACCTCATTCTCTGTTGTCCCCTTCTCCTCCCGCCCCCAATCCTTCCCAGCATCAGAGTCAACTCATTGCACGAGGTGGCCAAAGTATTGGAGTTTCAGCTTTAGCATCAGTCCTTCCAATGAACACCCAGGATTGATCTCCTTTAGAATGGACTGGTTGGATCTCCTTGCAGTCCAAGGGACTCTCAAAAGTCTTCTCCAACACCACAGTTCAAAAGCATCAATTCTTCAGTGATCAACCTTCTTCACAGTCCAACTCTCACATCCATACATGACCACTGGAAAAACCAAAACCTTGACTAGATGGACCTTTGTTGGCATACCCCCCCAAAAAAGAATTACACAGCACAGTTCTCTCCATTTCACTAAGTGGACACAAATAAAACACAGTTGAAAATTCCAAGTGGTCACATAGAATGACTGAGTTGAATAACTCAAATTCTCTCTTTTTTTTTATCTTCATAATCACTGTGCTCTTGATTATTTCAAATGGATTGTTTAAACAAAAAGGTAATATGTACCACAGGACTGGAGACACAAATTGCACCTAAATTAAATGCTCATGACTCTGGAACACTTTAAACTTATTTTCCAAGTGAATGCATATAGCTGAGTCCCTGGACTTTAGGGACTGTTGTGTATTTGGAAATTCTCCAATTATCGTCCATGTAGAATAGAGTGGTCATTAAATAATAAGTAAGTAAATGTGTTGATTTGAAGCTTACATATATAATTTTAAATTCCACTGTATCTTTTTCTTTCATTAGGGTATAGTTGCTTTACAATGTTCTGTTTGTTTCCATGGTACAACAGCAAAAAAATTTCAACTCTATCTGAAACAATTGTTTAGAATTTTGACCAACAGAAATTTTATGGTTTTTTGTTTGTGTGTTTTTGTGAGTACAGTTGTAGAGTTTTGTTTCACTGACATTGTGTAAAATTGTGGTGGGAAAGCAAAATGAAAAGAAATTGGTCAGAACGGATTAGGCCTGTCTTTTTGTATTCTCAGTCATTTCTTCTCCGTAGCACAAAAGACTATGTCTTTCTCCCTGGAACTCACTCTGATATCCTTTCCACTGCCTGGGGTGGGGTATATTCTGAGGAGGGGCCAGGGTTGCTCACACACTGCTGCAGAACATTTGCTGGTGCTATTTACAGCCCTAATTAAATGGAAGATTATTAGAAATGGGAAGATGATATAAATAGCTGGTCCATTTTATCTGTTTCTTCAGTGTGTGGGAAGAACATCCCTAAGCTTGTCTCTTAAAGTTCACTTAACTCAGGATGGGTTCTGTCTTGACTTAAAAAAAAAAAAAAAAAAAAGATCTCCTGATGCTGATCAAAGTGGGAAAAAAACCAGAGGGATCACTCTGAATCATTGCAGGATATGGATAGAAGGGGAGTGAAATGAAATGGAAGTGGGGAAGATTGTGAGTGGTGTAAGGAAAAAAAAAAAATGTGGGCCTAATCCTTTCTGACCAATTTTTGTCCCCAAGAAATAACTAAAAATAAATCTTATTTTCAGGTTTGTGAAAAATTGATTCACAGGGCTAGTTAAGACATCTTTTACAGAGAAAGGTACCCCCCTATCAGTTTTCTTCCTCTGTGGTAGAGAGTACAGAAATCAGCTCAGCTTTAGGGGCAGTGCTGTGACTGAAGTGAGCTTGACCTTGGCCCAATTACCTGGCCTTTGCAAATCCCTGATTTCTCAAATTATGAAATACCCTTAGATACAGTCCCTCCCATCTTGGCTCTTGTGATAGACTTCTTCCCCTCTGGTTCTGCCTCCCTTTTCTCTTCCCCTCCTGCTTCTGCTGAACAACCTGCCAGACTCATCTAATAATTTCTCACCTTTGATCCCTTCTCTTCAAAAGGCTTTAGCATTTTTCAGTGGCCTGTTTTAAATACCCCAGGTCTTTAACCTGCCTTTAAGACAACCTGTGATGCTCTTCTAACCCACATATCAACCCTAACCCCTCTGGTCCTTGGCTCAAAAGAGTTCTGGTCCAAGGGGCTTATAGGCATGGCTCAAACCCATAAGTCGGGGTCCCCAACTTCTGGGGTCTAATGCCTGATGGTCTGAGGTGGAGTTTTTGTCATAATAGAAATAAAGTGAAAGCGAAAATGAAAGTAGCTCAGTCGTGTCCGACTCTTTACGACCCCATGGACTATACAGTCCATGGAATTCTCCAGGCCAGAATACTGGAGTGGGTAGCTTTTCCCTTCTCCAGGGGATCTTCCCAACCCAGGGATTGAACCCAGGTCTCCCACATTGCAGGCAGATTTTTTACCAGCTGAGCCACAAGGGAAGCCCAAGTGCATAATAAGCGTAATGCTCTTGAATCATCCTTAAACCATCCTTCTCTCCTTCCATCCTTGGAAAAGTTTTCTTCCATGAAACCAGTCCCTAGTGCCAAGAAGGTTGGGAACCACTGCTATAGAGTGTTTTAGTTATGACTTCTTTGTTTCTGTTGATGTTTTCCTTTGTTTCTTTGGTATATCTTTGGTATATCCTTGTTCTCCCACTGACTTGTAGTTCAAAGCCAAGGTAAAATCTTGTTTCTCCCCGTTGGAAATTACTTTTTTCCCTTACTCTAAACTCTTTAAACCTAATGACAAAGCTTTTCATTTAGCACTTACTAATGATCTGGTTAGTTCTTTATTTGTGTATGTGTTTTTCCTCATCAATTAGTTTTAAGGCTGTTTAGAATTGTCATATCAGAGAGACATAACTAAACCTGAACCTGTGTTGTATTTTGTTGCCTATGCAAGATTTTTCTCAAATAATCTCATTTGATCTCTAAAACATCCCTTTGAGGAGGCATGATATTATCCACAGTTTCACAGTAAAGTAATAGAAGTGCAAGAGGAGCTAAATAATTTTCCCTCTATTGCTAGGCTGGTAACTAATAGATCCATATTATAAAATGCTGGATGTCTGACTCTCCTCGGTTCTTTTCGTAGTTCATGGCTACTTTTATAATTTTTGTGCCCACCATAATACCTGGCACTGGTTACAAATTAATGATATTTGTCAGCTGAAGGATTGAAAATGGGTAAAAGAATGAATGGCAGCAGTAGGATGTGTGACATTAATGATTTAACGATTCAGCATAACTTCACCATGACGTTTTCAGGGTATCTGCCAGTGACCTGAGAAATGCAGCCACTTGTTAGTGGTACCTGTCTTTCTCATAAAACAATAATAAAAGTTAGGACAGGATAGTCTTAGGAATATTTCCTTTCATAGCAAATTCCACAGTATTTATAGAATATTTTGCTTCCTCATTGCCCTTCAAGTTGCTACACAGAAGTCAAGCAAAACTGTAAAACATATATTCTGATTTAAAGAGGTATCTCTTTGGAGAAATGTCTAGTTATATCTTCTGCTCATTTTTTGATTGGGTTCTTTGCTTTTTTGATATTGAGCTGCATGAACTGTTTGTATATTTTGGATATTAATCCCTTGTCAGTTGCTTTCTTTGCAAATATTTTCTCCCATTTGGAGGGTTATCTTTTAATCTCATTTATGGTTTCCTTTGCTGTATAAGAGGTTTTAAGTTTATACAATGAAATATTACTCAGTCATAAAAAGGAACAAAATTAGGCCTTCTGTGGCAATGTGGATGGACCTCTAGAGTCTGTCATTCAGAGTAAAGCAAGTCAGAGAGAGAGCAAATGTCATATATTAACACAGACATATATGGAATCTAGAAAAAGGGTACAGATAAACCTATTTGCAGGCAGAAATAGAGAAGGGACATGTGGACACCAGGAGGGAAGGGAAGGAAGGGTGGGATGAATTGGGAGAGTAGCATTGACATATGTTCCACCATGTGTAAAACAGGTAGCTAGTTGGAAGTTTTATATAGCGCCAGGAGCTCAGCTTAGTGCTTTGTGATAACCTAGGGAGAGGCATGGGGGTGGGGAAGGAGACACAAGAAGGAGGGGATACATGTGTACATATAGCTGGTTCACTTTGTTAGCAGACACTAACACAACATTGTAAGCAGCTATAATACAATTTAAAAAACAAACAAAAAAAAGTGACCTCAACACAACAAACCCAGAGGGTAATTTCCCTCTAAATCCCGAGTGTGTGCATGCTCAGTCACTTCAATACTGGAGTGGATTGCCATACCCTCCTCAATCTTCTTCTGGGAATCTTCTCAACCCAGGGATCTAACCCGAGTCTCCTGCACTGCAGGCAGATTCTTTATCGCTGAGCCATCTGGGAATGAGCCTGGTCCTCTTTAATAACTTTTTACAGCATCCATGATTTTTTATTTTTAAGATTCAGAAAGGCATATTTTGGTTGATGGAAGGAGAAGTCAACCTCCAGGTAAACAGCATCACCTGCTGGAATAAACCACCGCTATTTGGGTACATTCTTTCCCCCTCTCACTCCTTTTCTAGAAACTAAAGGTTGAACTCAAGCCACTCCACAGAATGACTATGCAGTCACTGTAGGCCCTTCTTCCCAATCATTACAGATTGTTCATGTTTGGAGAGAGGCAGCTCTTTTTTCACTGATAATACTGGTTGGATGAAGAGATTAAGATGATTACATCTTTGGAGAACTGCATTCTATAACCAATGTCTCCTCCAACCCCATGAAGTCATCATAAACTTGCAATCCATTACTGAAGAAAATAGATTTTGACGTAGTAGAGTTTCTGACCATCACCAGGTAATTTTTTTCCCCTGGACAGTTTAATTATCTTTTTTGGCCTGAGTGACAAACAGCAAGTTCTACAGAGAGTTTGAGGCCATTTTCCAGTTGTAAAATCTCCTCGTTCCAGAGGGTTCAGCCAAGTGAAAATGTGTAATGAATAAAAACCATGGTTGGGGCCCACTGGGAAAAAAGTACACTTGAAGAGAGGGGATATTTTGTCAATCTAAAAGTCAGATGGAATGTTCTAAGAGTATCCCAGAGGTTGGATTAGTGAGTCTAGTAAAACAAACAAGAAAAAAATAAAGAAATAAACTCCCCACAGATGGGCGATTACTTGCCTGAGTCCATATAGTTGTGGAATTTTGTTTCTTAACTGGAGGACCAGAGGAAGTGACTGTGAAGGTAAGGAACAGAGAATGCAGGCAGAAGAGACGGCAGCAAATTAACTCAAAACCTTGAGGGACTTGGGGGCACAAACACTATAATTCTGAGACCTAGAGGGCAGTGTTTCATACAGATTTGGAGAAGAGACTGTTTTTCCCACCCAGCTAGAAATGGTAGTACAGCTTCAGCTCTCTAGGGGCCCAGCTGACTAGCTGAAGTCACCAGCCTTGCTTGAGAAACAGCAGAAGATCCTACAGCAGCTGTCGGCTCAAGAGAGGTCTCAAGAGCTGTTGGCTCAAGAGCTGCCTCACCTGAGGTGATACACAGCAGGACGAATGGGCAAGTCCCCACTTGAGCAAAGGGGTGAATGAACAGGAGAGATTAAATGGGAACCCGCATGCTGCAGATGGGCATGTAAAACTGCTTTCTGCATCATCCCAGACAAGCGTAGATGTTGAGTAGTAGCGGAAGTCAGGTAGTTGAGGATGCTCCATCTGCCTTTGGAAAGAAAAGAGACGAAGCAACCAAAGATCCTTTCTGTTCCAAATAAGAGTAACTTTCAGGTGTTCAAGTCAGAGGACATGAAGCCATCTAAGGGCTTTGATGTCTTAATAAATGTGTTGCATCTCTCCTGTCAGTGGGTAGCGTGAGAAATCAGCACTTTTGTGTTCAAAACTACTTGAAAATATTGAGTGAATTTTAGTTTCGTGATTTCACCCTTGCCGCTAGGATGAGTTTGGTCAAAGGAAGGAAACTGGTAGACCTACAGCCAGAGGGACCCTCATCCTCACCTGGTCTGCCAGACCTATGTGAGAACTCATGGCCAAAACAGTAACTGTAAGGGCATGACCCTCTCTGAAAGAAGGTGGCACAGCCTGAAAATATCCGGGTGGAATCTGCGTGAGAACTTTGATAAAGACTGAACAGCTCTTAAGCAACAAGGGTTTACTAAGTAGTATCACGACTCATACCCAGTATCTCGTAGCAGCCTGTAATGAAATACAATTTGCAAACATACTGAATCACTATGCTTGCTATCTGAAATAACACAATATTATCAATCAATATATTTCAATTTAAGAAACTTTTCAATAAAAAAAAAAGATAACTCTTGCTAAACAAGTATATACGGACTGAGTAAAATTATAATGCTCTTTTTAGTTTTCGGAAGACACTTGCTAAACACAATCTGGATGTAGTGAAGAACCTTGGCATACCTTTTTGTTATAGTCTCCTTAAGATGGACAGCGAGCTGCTACTGACTTATTAATTAGTGTACACACACCACTGACTTCCTGTGTCTTAGCTGTGCATGCACATTGGTTTTACAGCATGTGAAGGCCAAGCTTGTGGCTTAGCATATGGTGCGCCTTCAAATAAGCACAACTGCCTGCCTCTGCTTATCTAATCAGAGCAACAGAGAAACTGACTTTTCATTTTTCTTTTCCCCAGGCCCTGGGAGATGTATGTGCCAAACACTTGGCATTCTTAGTAGCAGAGTCAATCATAATTAGGAATCCAAATTAAAGTACATTGCCAGCTAGGACATGCCATGCTTTATATTCTGTATTTGAGCAAATGTAATATAACTTGAAATCAGCAAAAGAACAGAAATAAGGAAAGCTGATATTTTTCATGAGTAATAATCTTGAGTTTTCCTTGATTAGAACTTTGGATAAAGTGAATAAGCAAACATATGGAATATAAAGATTTATCTGAAACTCTAAGTAATAGTTTTGCTTTGTTTTGTTTTGTTTTGAAATGTTACTGTATGATGTTGCATATGGTCAGATGGTGGGTAGGGGGTTTATTGGAAGTAGGCTATGGAAAAAACATGATGTAGTTAGTCATTTAATGGACTCTAGGACTGCAAGGAGATCCAACCAGTCCATTCTAAAGGAGATCAGTTCTGGGTGTTCATTGGAAGGACTGATGCTAAAGCTGAAACTCCAATACTTTGGCCACCTCATGCGACGAGTTGACTCACTGGAAAAGAGTCTGATGCTGGGAGGGATTGGGGGTGGGAGGAGGAGGGGACGACAGAGAATGAGATGAATGGATGGCATCACTGACTCTGTGGACATGAGTTTGAGTGAACTCCGGGAGTTGGTGATGCACCAGGAGGCCTGGCGTGGTGTGGTTCATGGGGTCACAAAGAGTCCGACACGACTAAGCGACTGAACTGAACTGACTGAACTGAGCATGTAATAAGCCTGGTTTGACTCGGTTTCCACTGGCAGTTAGTTTCACAGGTGATTGTAAAAATACTTTCTATTAGCATTCATTCACAGTCAATTAAAATACTTTAAAAAGGAAAAAAATGTTCTTGATAAAGAAACCATGCCATTTCAGATACAGCAACCTACTGTCTTTACAGTTCTTAATGAATAAAAGCCATTATCCACATGCATATTAAAGCTTAGTGAAAGTGAAAGTCACTCAGTCATGTCTGACTCCTTGTGACCCTGTAGACTATAGAGTCCATGGAATTCTCCAGGCCAGAATACTGGAGTGGGTTACCTTTCCCTTCTCAGGCAGATCTTCCCAACCCAGGGATCAAACCCAGGTCTCCTGCATTGCAGGCGGATTTTTTACCAACTGAGCTATGAGGGAAGGCCCTTTACCAAGGGAGCTATCAGGCTTAGGCTGCAAGAATTCTCCAGATTCCATTTCCTCATTTGTAAAGTGAGGGGGCCTATTCAGATGATCTCCATAAGGTTAAATGATTATTGAAGATCCTAGTAGTGGGTGGTAGAGTCTTGAATGCAACTCAATTCCCTTATTTAAAAACAAACAAACCAAGACTCCCCTGGCAGGCCAGTGGTTAGGACTCCATGCTTTCACTTCAGGGGGCCAAAGTTGGTCAGAGAGCTGAGATCCCGCAAGCCACTCAGTGCAGCCAAATAATGAATAAATAATAAAAATAAATACTAAAAAAGAAAGAAACCCATGCTGGTCTACTTTACAGTGCCCAATATTGAGGAGAGGCGTGGACTAGGAAAGAGTCTTTAAGGCAAAGCATTCGCCAACATGGAATTCTCTTTTTGAATCCTGAAGCTTCACCCACTTTCTTGGCCTGTGGCTATGGTGGAGAGATGCTTCGAGAACACACCTTGATTGTAGGTTGCGGGCAGGATGCCAGCAAATTTTACTGTCATGACACTTGAAATTCATGGACATTAAAATCAAATCTCAGTTTAGTTCAGTTGAGTTGCTCAGTCTCGCCCAACTCTTTGTGACCCCATGGACTGCAGCACACCAGGCTTCCCTGTCCATCACCAACTCCCTTGTTGTGTTCTTTGAGAGGAGGTATTATTGAAATCCTTTTTCATCCAAGATTTTTGTGACCATTGGGTTCATTCCTACTTTCTTCTGTACCAACACTAGCTATTCATGTACATTACTATATCTTAGTTTCTTTGTCACTAATTAATTGGCATAAACAAATTATTAGCCTAACAATACTTTCTGCAGGCTGCATTAATCTATTACTTTATTATCATCTCTAGACCGTAGTAAACATGCTAATAACTAAATATTGATACGTCCTAGCCATATCAATAACTTTAGCCATGTTTTTGGTGTTCAGTCACTCAGTCATGTCCAACTCTTTGAGACCCCATGGGCTGCAGCACACCAGGCTTCCCTGTCCTTCACCATCTCCTGATTGCTATTTTAGAGCTTTTACCACCTTCCTGCCATTGAGTCTTCTTTGCATTTTCCTGTCAGAATGGCTGTGCCAGACTTTTTCTTTGGGAGCCATTTTTAGAGCCTTTACTATTCTTCCAAAAGAATATAGAAGCATTTCATTGGAGATTTTTAGAGCTTTATATCTTAAAATGAGTTTCATTGCATGTAAAATGCTTTCTTTTGAATGAAAGGTGTTATGCAAACTGAAGTTATTGCTCTTTTTATAAAATAAAGCAGGATAAATTGTTTTGTAAGACAGTTTTGTCACTGTGATAAGTATCTCTTTCCTTGACTTCTTGGAAAGCTTTTGTGGCAGCTTTTGTGATCAGATCTTTGTCTTTTTCACCACATCCTAATGTCAGGGAAGCCCTTGGATCACAACCATGATGTATCTTTGCTGGATGTTTCTTTCAAGTGCTGTCAACACCTCTTTTAATTGCATGGTTTAAAAATCAGGCTAGCAGTGTGTTAAAGTTAGATGGCAAATTTATTTAAGACAAATATATAAATTTGTATGCTTTCAAATACACATTCAACCATGCACACATAGATTTTAAAGAAAGAGTCAAAGAGAGAGAAATCTATATATGTAAATGGAAGACCCAAGGTACAAATACTTTGAATCTTATTTCTAGATACTCTAAGATACATCTCAAGTATATATGTAAAATACCTCGTTCCATATACGTTATACATACATACTGCCTTTCCAAACACCAGCAGTACTTAGTGACCAGGATTCAGGAGACTGTTCACGCTAAGACCTGGTACTTGAATAGGAAAAGGTCTTTAGTTTTACATGTTCACTTGTTTTCATTTGTAGATATATGGCACTTTTAAGGTGGTGTGAGCTTGAATTCTCCAGATTGTATTGTGTTTGACTTCTCAGGCTTATTAATGGTTTACCTTTGAATTCCTGTTTCCCTTTGAGTAAGAAATTATCAGATGATATATCTAGCTGGGTGACTAACCTCACTGTCATGCTCAGATATGATTATCGGTCATTTCAGATTCAAGAAGATGTTACCTGTCAAGGAATCAGTTTCTACATTTTGCCCATTCTAGTATAGAAGGGGTTCTCATTCACAAGTAGTTTTGTTCCTGAATTTGTGTTTTATATGACTACTGTAACACCATAAATCAAAATATTGTTTTGGTTGTGTAAATGGCTCTCATATGAATGTTTTAGAATTGCATGCTTGGCCTTACTCAATTGGTCCTAACTCAATTTTTCAGTCAGAGGATATTTTTCCATCACTCATCCCTCCAGCTCCACTTGTGAGCTTGAAGTCCAGCTGTCCTTATTGATTTCTTACAGGGATGTGGGCAAGATGTCTGCTATTTGAACTAAACTGTTTTTGTTGATGAGCCATGAGACAAATTAAACTCTATCTCTCCCATTGTTCCCAAGGTTCTGTGGGACTTAGAGTAATAGAATTTTATTTGTGTCACTAACATTGGCAGCTTTGATTCAAACCGCAGAGAGCTGAGATGTTGATTAAGAATTGCCATATAGGCCATGGTTTAAGTGCAAAACAAATGAACTGAGAGGCTCCACGTCTGTCTATCCATGAACCCACTGTTGACAAATGTGCTTTGAATTTTAATTACTTATCCAATAATATCTTTCTAATATGTGGAGTTATCTCAGGGACATTTTTATTTTTTGCCCGAGACATATTCATTGTTAATTATATTGTTCCTTTTAGAAATAAAATTGGAAATATTCATAGCAATGACTATTTAAAAGAGAGTGTCTCGATAAGATAAAGAATCAAATAAGGAAGAGATAGATAGTAACTGAGAAGTAAGTATAAGTGATTCAGAATATATTTAATAAAAGATTGCTTTTTAAGTGGCTCTTTCTCTTGCTGCAGAAGACATTATTGAACAAAAAGCAAGTCCGATGCAATTCAATTTAAATTTATCACTCTATTATTTTAATATATTTACTCAGGGTTAACAACTCATTAAGCACCAAATTGCTCACTCTTAATGAGTCTCTGATGCTAGAATTGAGCTGACTTAAACTTTACTGTAAAATAACAACAGTATCATTGCATAAGGATGTAATAAAAATTAAGTAAATGCTACTGAGTGCCTGTGGAGTGGAAACCAGATTTGCAACATGAAATAGAAAATATCCACATATAGTTGCAGAAATATGACTAATAGATTTGATCCACAAAAACATGATAAGCCTACTTTGGCTTTGCTGTGGTGGATTCCATCATACATGAAGTCATATATATTTCATTAGCACATCCGCCTTGTTTCTACAATAAAAGATTTCTAGAATCAATTAAACAGAATATCAGCAAGCAACTCAAATTCCCTTAGACTCCACCAGTCTATAACTGTTGTCAAGGTTATGATGGTAGCAATCAATACTGGGTTGACTGTCAGAAATTAGCACTCTGAGAATGTTAGCCAGTTATTTCTGGGCCATCCGTCAGCCATGTGTTGTATGTACCCAGACATCAGTCAATCATTTTCAGAAATCATGTATTACCCAAATTAATCACTGTTTCTTTCTCTACTGCTCTGTCATCCGTGAAGCATTGTCCTTAAAATCTAATTGTATATGCCCCACCATGAAAGCATCTATCTTAAGAGCCACCTGTTTCCCTGGGGCAGGACCTCAGTTCACTTCAGTCGCTCAGTTGTGTCCAACTCTTTGCGACCCCATGAACCGCAGCATGCCAGGCCTCCCTGTCCATCACCAACTCCCAGAGTCCACCCAAACCCATGTCCATTGAGTCGGTGATGCCATCCAACCATCTCGTCGTCTGCCGTCCCCTTCTCCTCCTGCCCTCAATCTTTCCCAGCATCAAGGTCTTTTCCAATGAGTCAGCTCTTCATATCAGGTGGCCAAAGTATTGGAGTTTCAGCTTCAACATCAGTCCTTCCAGTGAAAACCCAGGATTGATCTCCTTTAGGAAGGATTGGTTGGATCTCCTTGCAGTCCAAGGGACTCTTCAGAGTCTTCTCCAACACCACAGTTCAAAAGCATCAATTCTTCGGTGCTCAGCTTTCTCTATGGTCCAGCTCTCACATCCATACATGACCACTGGGGCAGGACCTCATCTCTTCCCGAATTCAACAACCCCCCTGGCTGTCAGAGCAATGCCAAGCTTCCCATAGAAAGGAGATCCATGGTCTCTCCCCCAGCACTATACCCTGGAATGTTGCCCAGGAAAAAAAGTTGTGCTTATGCCTCAAGTTTTGAGCTTTTCTTTTTAAATTGTAATTGTTCTTTCAGCTTTTTGGCTACAACCCATCACTTAAGCCCTGCTTTTTTCCTCCAGCTTCCTAAGGTCTCTCAGGGCCTTAGCTCCAACAAAGTTTTCCTTCTCTCTCATTATAAAACAAATTTCCTGTGAATATCAATGTAACAAACAGGTGCAGTTGTAGCTGGTAGAGGACGAGGAACACTGAGATTATATTTGCACTAGCAGCACTGGGCCTTGGCGTTGCCAAATGAGAGCTTTCCTATACATTTATTTACAGTGTCTATGGCTTGGGGCAACATTTAAATGAAAAGTGTTTATGAAAATAGATACGATGTATGCTTCTGGATATGGAACATGCTAGTCCTGTAACACGATATGAAATTTAAAAGAATTGCTCTTGTTTCTTCTTTTTCCTATGAAAGTTCACTTCAGTTTTCATGCCGTCAGTGAAATCATCATTTAGAAGTCACCATTATCACACCTTTACTGTGATTTGAGCCACAATGCTATATTTCAATAAGCCTATTGGGGACTTTAAAAATTGTATAAAATATGCATAAGATAATATTTCTTGTTCTGCTTTGGTCCACACCTTAACCAATATTTTCACAGAACTATGATTGCCAGGAAAACACTAAGTAAGGCTTAAATTTTTTAAAAATATATATAGAATTATAAAAATAAATCTCCTTAATAGATTTTTAAATGTGTGACGTATTAGTCCAAATTTGAGCATTCAAACTAGCTTATGAACTATATTTGATGAAACTAAAGTTTACATGTTTCTTTAAATTCACTTTGATTTGCATATTTCACATGAATTAGTTTTAAAATTTTTTATTGGCATGATTTCCCTAAATTTCTAACTTAGTATTTTAAGGATTAGGTAATGATAGGGTTTCCATTTCTCTGTGGGGGCATCCTCTAATTTATTTTTGCCCTTTTCTTTCATACAAGATAGCCCTTGTTGATTCACAGTCTTTTTAATGGTAGACCCAGATTCTTATATTGGGGTTGATTTTGATGTTTGGCTAGAGTGATAGTTTGCTTTGGTTGGTCTTAAATTTTAAGTATAACTTATATACAGTGAAATGCTCAGCTCTTAAGTGTACTATCAGATGAATTTTGACAAATGCATACAGTCGTGTACCCCAAATGCCTAACAAGAAATGGAATATTTTAATGCCCTCTAATTTATAGATAGCTTTTTACTAATATACATTCATACAGAGCCTCACATTTTTGAGCAAGTCAGATTTCTTATGAAATTAGACATTATGATTTGCTGCCTACTAAATGATGAAGATGAAACTACGTATTTCAGTGACTTTTGAAACTCTGAGATGGGTTTTTACCACCAAAATAAGTCAGTGTTTTTGATCTTCTCCAGTTATTGCTGTGAAATTTCATTTTTCTTTTATAAATTAAATAATTTCTGTAGTCTAATTGTGACTCAACCCACACTAAGTCACAAGGACTTTTTCTTTTAATATTTGTTCATGCTCCATCTCCTGAATACTGATGAATTCCAACTTCTTCTAACATAAGATCATCTAACAGATGAGTTTTGTACTTTCATCTTCCTTGTATATCTATCATGAATAATTTGTTACATGATTTTCCAAGACCTTCACTATCTTAAATGCTGACAGTATGATTAAGATTAGATCATTTAGCTAAAATGCTAAGGAGCTATTTAACTTGACGTGTAAGTCAGGCAGAGACCTTATCATCTGTCAACAAATAATGTTTTTTTCTCTAAATGGAAAAAGGAGGATGAGGCAAAAAGTAGAAGGATGCCTAGAAGAACAGCAGATAAAGTAGAGAAGTTTCTGACTGTGAGTTTGATGAAAAATAATGACATCTGATATCATGTAGAATCTTATTTGAAAAATAAGTTATCATATATTTTCATTTGCTGGCATTTTAAAGGTGAAAAATATTAGTCGCTTATTTTCATTTCATGTGACATTACGTCTGTCATGATATCCTTGTGTTTGTCCAATGAGATTTATTAGGCTGCTAGTCCATATCTTAGTCCTCTTTCATCTAGAATCCTTGAAAAAATTGTTGACTTCATCTTGAGATAACTTTTTCCCCCCATTAATGATTGCTTTTAGTATCAGTTCAGTAAATGAGAAGAAGCTACTATTAAAATAATTTATCTCATTAAGAAAATAAAACTCTAGAATTCATACAATGGGATGATAAAGGTATTTCAGAAAATATTTTATGTGTGTGTTTTTGCATATGTGTTTGTTAAATAGCAGCATTTAAAAAATCCACTTGAGGTAAAATAAACAAACCGAAAAAGCACCATTAGATATAAATATTGTTTTTCATTGATCCAGTGCCACTTCAGAATGAAGCACAAATTTAATTATGGTAGCAGAAGTAATAACTTTCAATTTGATGAATCCTTAATTTAACAAAGAGGCATTGCAGTTTTTAGAAAATGTTACCCAATATGATATTCCTTCTGTAGTCCCTTCAGCACTGTGGGCAACTGGGGCAGCCCTACTGGCCTGAATGATGAAATGGTCATGACCTCAGTTGTGTGTGTGTGTCAGTCACTCAGTTGCGTCCGGCTTTGCAACCCCATGGACTGTAGCCCACCAGGCTCCTCTCTCCAGGGGATTCTCTAGGCAGGAGTACTGGAGTGGGTTGCCATTTCCTTCTCCAATAACCTCAGTTAGAACAAATCATTATTTTACTGGTACAGGTGCACTTAACTTTCCAACAGATGCCCTCCTAAGGTGCTATGTATTAAACATTTTTTTGAAGTTGAATAACCATTCAAATGTTTTAGAGCAACTTGCTGCTTCGAGAAACTCTTTGAGGTTTTCTTTCATGATACAAAAGCCAGTACTGACCTTTTTGGTAAATTAGGGTGTGTTTTCGTAGTAGTTTTATTGAAAAGTGACACAGTCGCCTAAATGTAAAAGTTTCTTTGGAAATGATGTGTAAATATATGTAATTTAGCTGTTACAGAATGTAAATGCACTTATATTTTAGGGGTTCTCAGTATAGCAGAGGTGGGGAAAAGGCTATCAGCATCATTCAGGCTGGAGGCAGGCTTGAATTACACATCCTTCTCCTGGTCTGATAAAAACCATCGCTGTGGAGAGCCACTGACACTAATTACAGTGTGTTGGATACTTTAGATATTTGAGGATCAAGGGAAAAATGAATTGCAACCTAGAAATACTTCATCATTTAGAATGCATATTATATCCTTTTGGTTCTACATACTTTAGGATGGTCTCTAGAATACGTTGGGGGCTTCCCAGGTGGCACAGTTGGTAAGAATCTGCCTGCCAATACAGGAGATGCAAGAGACACGAGTTCGATCCCTGGGTCGGGAAGATCCCCTGCAGTAGGAAATGGCAACCCACTCCAGTATTCTTGCCTGGAACATTCCATGGACCAAAGAGCCTAGCAGGCTGCCATCACAAAGAGCTGGATACAACTGAGCATGCACACATGTACTAGAATAAGCTGTAGTCAAGAACAGTGCAAATGCCACTCAAACCTAAGAAGAAATTCCAGCTCCTAGAGAACGACAGCATGAACGGTTTTTTGTTCTTTGTTCTGTTTTGCAATTGATTCTCTAAAGATCAGTTTCTCATCATCACTGAGGCTTCAGGGAATTTTCTGAGAGAAGAGAGGGGTTTGTGTCTTTAAAGATGATGACCCAAAAGTCTGTGGGAGATAAACTTAAGAAAGCTGGCTGAAAGGAAGAAAAATTCTGAGTCTCACTGTTGGGAGTTTACGTAGCAGATAACAAGGGTAGCCCTGAGCAGGCCTAAGTGCCCTGGGGCCTCCTTAGGTATAAGTTTATGTTTATTTAACTAGGATGGTTTCTTCTTGACCTATCCTTTAAAGGCACCGTGATGATTTTATTCTTTTTATTTCTATTAGACAATTGTAAGACTACTTGCCTATTATTAGTTCCACACTTTAAATAATTGTTGGTTTCACACTCAACATAATTTATGCATACTTTTATTAAAAATTCGTAGTTGTTTGTTAGTGCTTGATTTTCTAACAGTGTTAAAAATACCTTCCAAAATTATTCAGTTGCAGGAGTTATTGATAGTATGAACATCTTACACTAGCCAGCTTGCTACCCTGTTTCTCTCCAACCAGCTGTACTTCTGTTCTCTAAGAAAATAAAGTTGGAATAAAAGACCACCTGTTTGCAGTACCTGCCTTGTCTTATTCTTATTGTAGACCATCACGAACAGATGAAAGATGTATGAAATCTTTATAGCAAATGCCTTCAATTCTTTCTGCATTGGATACGTGAGATTTACCTTTTATTTTCATAGCTGTAAACTATGGAAGTCTTAGATGTAATATGGGAAAAAAAAAAGCTTATACTAACTATTTCTCTAAACTATGCTTTCCAATATAAAAGCCAAAAAATAGCCACTAGACCTATGTGGCTATTGAGTAATTAAATTAAGGTTAGACTTTTTTTGGGGGGCTCCAAAATCACTGAAGATGGTGATTGCAGCCATGAAATTAAAAGACGCTTACTCCTTGGAAGGAAAGTTATGACCAACCTAGATAGCATATTAAAAAGCAGGGATATTACTTTGCCAACAAAGGTCCGTCTAGTCAAGGCTATGGTTTTTCCCGTGGTCATGTATGGATGTGAGAGTTGAACTGTGAAGAAAGCTGATCGCCCAAGAATTGATGCTTTTGAACTGTGGTGCTGGAGAAGACTCTTGAGAGTCCCTTGTACTGCAAGGCGATCCAACCAGTCCTTTCTAAAGGAGATCAATCCTGGGTGTTCATTGGAAGGACTGATGCTGAAGCTGAAACTCCAATACTTTGGCCACCTCATGTGAAGAGTTGACTCACTGGAAAAGACTCTGATGCTGGGAGGGATTGGGGGCGTGAGGAGAAGGGGACGATAGAGAATGAGATGGCTGGATGGCATCACCGACTCGATGAACATGAGTTTAGGTGAACTCCGGGAGTTGGTGATGGACAGGGAGGCCTGGCGGGCTGCCATTCATGGGGTCGCAAAACAGTTGGACACAACTGAGCGACTGAACTGAACTGAACTGAGGGTGAATGAGGAAATTCATTGTAAAATTTAAGTATAATAAATTTAAATTTAAAAACTGAAGCAGTGTAAAATATTTTCCATTAAACACAACTTTATCATTCTGATAGAACTGTATTTTGCTTAAATCTTTGAAAACTTATTATCTGCATGGCCATGTGCAGCCTCAGTGTAACATATGTACTAGACTTCAAGGACTTAGCATTAAAGAGATATAGACTGTCTCATTTATATTTTACATTAATTAGATGTTGAAATGATAATGTTTTAATAGATTGGGCTACATAAATATTAAAATTAATTTAACATACTTGTCTATGCTGTTTTTTAATAAGGCTTCCAGGAAATTTATAATTACTTTATTTCTATTGAGCAGAGCTGATCTAGAACATTCTGAAATTTGTGGCAATTATCCTTCTGTGGTCTCATAAACAAAATATTCATCCAAAGCTGAAGATTCGTTATACAGTTGTGAAGACAGCAGGTTTTCTCCATGGTTTTTGCCATGAGAGAAAGGGTCTCTCTCAATGTCTAAGACCACACTTGGGCTCTGTAACCTTTTTTAGGCCCATTATGTTATTTTTCAAAGTTTTCTCCTGTTCCTTCCATTCTGTAGTACATTCTTTCTGTCAGTGGGTTTAAGGTACCCCCTCCTTTTCCTTTTGGACACATGAGGGATGCATTATGAGGAAAGATGAGCTGATAGTTCAGAAAGGCAGTAAATACTCAGCATGATATACTTGGAAAGTTGTGTGTCTGAAGCCTCTTCCTTTCAGTTACCTGCTGAATGATTTGGGGGAAATGTTTTGTTCTTTTTGTTTTTGTAGGAGTATATTTGTTTTACAATGTTGTATTAGTTTCTACTCTACAGCAAATGGGATCAGCCATACGTATACATAGATCTCCTCATTTTTGGATTTCCTTCCCATTTAGGTCACCACAGAGCATTGAGTAGAGTTTCCCGTGATACACAGTAGGCTCTCGTGAGTCACCTGTTTTATCCTTTGTATCAATAGGGTATATATGTCAATCCCAGCCTCCCAATTCCTCCTGTCCCTTCCTTTCCCCTTGGTATCCATGCATTTGTTCTCTGCATCTGTTTCTATTTCTGTTTAGTAAATAAGATCATCTGTACCAATTCTTTCCGATTACATACATATATGCTTTAATATATGGGTTTGCTTTTCTCTTTCTGACTCTGTATGGCAATCTCTAGGTCCACCCATATCCCTTTTCTAAATTTTAGCTTACTTCATCTAAAAATGATACCTAATAGGGAAATTTTGGATATCAGAAATAGGGAAATACCTAGTACGTAGCAGGTCCTCACATGTGCTCTGGACCGAGACTCCCTGTGTTTTAAATGTTTGTCTTGTCTTAGTGACCAAATGGAATCGTAACTGTTGAGATATACGTAGCAGTGAGTCAAGATGCATACCAGTCTACGAGAATGACCCCCTCACTGGTGAGGGGGCGATCCCCTTCTCTACCGAGTCCCTCTTTCCATACACTGGGAGGCCTTACAGCTCTTCCACTTGCATTAAAGTATTTCTTAGATTCAGGATTGTTTCTGTTTGTGAGGAGAAGAGAGACTGCTTCAGGCTAGCACTAAGCCTTGTGGTGGTTTAGTTGCTAAGTCGTGTTTGACTCTTGTGGCCCCATGGACTGTAGCTTGCCAGGCTCCTCTGTCCTTTTCATTCTCCAGGTGAGAATACTGGAGTGGGTTGCCATTTCCTTCTCCGAGGGATCTTCCTGACCCAAGGGTTGAACCCAGGTCTCCTGCATTGCAGGCAAATTCTTGAACCACTGAGCTGCAAGGGAAGACCGTAATGCCACCGCTAAGTCCTTAATGCGCCACAATATCGGGGGACATTTTTCCCTAGCAAAAACATTGTTTTCCAGGCTTCTCGGTGTACTAAAAGTCCTTTACCAACATCAGCCCAGTGCTAGTTAACCTGTTGTAAAATTTGTTTTGTGCTCTGGAAATGCACAAACTTTTAGTCATACAAACTTTCAATATAGAGGTGTGTGATTTACATTAGTTTGCATGAGAAAATGTTACTCCAAGGACCCATTTCTCTGTTTATTCCTTCTTATCTGCCTGCAACGCAGGAGACCTGGTGTGATCCCTGGGTTGAGAAGACCCCCCTGGAGAAGGGAATGGCTACCCACTTCAGTATCCTTGCTTGGAGAATCCTGTGGACAGAGAAGTCTGGCAGGCTACAGTCGGTGGGTTGCAAAGAGTCAGACACAACTGAATGACACAGTACCAAACAAAGAGGGTTAGGTGGTTGTTTCGCAGTAATTGCATAAATCATTTGGGATTCACAGGAAATGTAAAATGCAGTGTTATTTAGGTGAAACCTTGGTTCTAGCCAGGAGTGCTTTCTAACGTCGCATTTGAATTACCTTGCTGTTGTTATTCATTTTCTAGTTTTGGGTACTTTTCCTGACCTCCAATTTGCTTTTATTTATTTTTTTTACTGTATTATCATAATTATTTACTCTCCTCCATATCCCAGATTAACACTCATTTGGGCCTTACACTTGAAATCACTGGGAGAACCAAATTACTCCCCTATTTCCTCCTCTTCTACTTTGACTTTATCCTCTTTGATGACCATGTGTATTTGGATCCCTCTAAATGTGAAGATTACTTCTCTTGTGAGGAAAAAATTTAAAGTACTGTTGACTTCAAAACCCACAATGTGAGAATTGCAAGTTCAGTTTTAATTGGGGCAAAATGAGGACAATAGCCCAGGAGATAGCTCTGAGAAACTGCTCCAAAGAGGCAGGGGTGCAAGTCAGGGAATATGTATTTCTGGTGAAGGAGTGCATGCAATCAAGTACATATTTTTTGGAGAAGATTTCCACTAGTCATGAGGAGCAGTTATCACCATGAAGGATGTTCTTGATATGAAGAAATCCAAGAATCAGGCTCATAAAACCAGCTCCTGAAAATATCTAACTATCTGTAGATTTGTTCTGCAGTTTTTTCCAAAGCGCAGAGAATCTCATTTCTGTTCTCCACCCTGAGCTCCTTTCAGGAGGTGTTGAAGGTCAGCAGCTGCAGCATCACATGATTTAACCCTTGTAGAGAGATATGGCAAGTGCCAATTGTTCAGTCGCTCAGTCGTATCCGGCTCTTTATGACCCCATGGCCTGCAGCATGCCAGGCTTCCCTGTCCTTTACCATATCCTAGAGCTTGCTCACATCCATGTCCATCAGATGTCATCCAGCCGTCTCATTCTCTGCCATCCCCTTCTCTTCCTGGCTTCAATGTGCCAAAGGTAAGTGCCAATTTGTAGTTGACAGTACCTAGTCCTAGCTCCTCTGTGTCGTCAAACCTCTGTTTAAAGCAGTAACCTTAATCCTTCTCTGTTTTCCCCCAGACAGATCATAAATACCACACTCCTAACCCAAAGCAGAGCAAACAAAACGTTACCCTATGGGTAAGATGGGCCTTTTGTGCCAAGATTTAGTTGATTCAAGTCTTCAGTGTAACTGCTACTATTCATTACAACAATAACCAACGTATATAGAGCTTTCTCTGTCCCAAACAGTGTTCTGAACACTTGAATGACATTTACTCTGTTGACAGTAATAGGAGTTGCTTTGTTCTGTTCTGTTCTGTTCAGTCGCTCAGTCGTGTCCGACTCTTTGCGACCCCGTGGACTGTAGCCTACCAGGCTTCTCCATCCATGGGATTCTCCAGGCAAGAATACTGGAGTGGGTTACCATTTCCTTCTCCAGGGGATCTTCCCGACCCAGGGATCGAACCCGGGTCTCCCACACTGGAGGCAGATGCGTTAACCTCTGAGCCACCAGGGAAGCCCTAGGAGTTGCTTTAGGTGCATACTATTATTAATAGATCCATTTTATTGATATGGAAACTTTGCAGAAGTTAAGTGGCTTCTGTAAAGACGTAAGGCCAAAAAGTGGTTGAGCTGAGGTTTGAGGTTTGAATTCAGGTAGTCTGGCTCTAGGTCCATGGTCTTTTACTGATCCACCCTGCTGCAGTGTCTACTTATGGGGCACGCATTCCTTAACGTTCTTCCCTGCTTTTGTGAACCTTATTCTCTCTTTTATATCCTTTTAAACTATGAGCTCCTTAGAAATTTTCCAGTGTGGCTAGTAAAATTCCTGAGGTCCTCTAAATAGTCTCTGGATAGAAGAGAGACTGTTTTCTTGCACACATAAAACGTACATGAGTACTTCACATGCGCAAAAGTTGAGGTCAGAGCCTCAGTAAGAAAATATCACAACGGGAGTGATAATGATAAAATTCAGAGGGAGATAAAAATCTCAAGTATTTTAAGGTCAAACACTGGAATCTTGGAGACACTGCCCTGGTTAAGTGGCAAGGGAAAGGAAGTAGCATAAGGTGGTTCAGCGGGGGAGTGATGTGAGGCCAACAGGGTTAAGTCAGGGAAGCTGAGAAGGAGGCTCTGCGAATCCACTGATGGAGGAGGAAACTCGAGAATTGAAGAGCATAGGCTAGAGACAGCCAATTTTCTTGGTGACCTTAAACCACACAAAGAAACTAGCACCAAGGTTTTGGTATCTAGTTCAGTTCAGCTCAGTTCAGTCACTCAGTCGTGTCTGACTCTTTGCGACCCCATGGACAACAACACGCCAGGCTTCCCTGTTCATCACCAACTCCCAAAGCTCACTCAAACTCATGTCCATCAAGTTGGTGATGCCATCCAACCACCTCATCCTCCTCCTGCCCTCAATCTTTCCCAGCATCAGGGTCTTTTCCAGTGAGTCAGTTCTTCACATCAGGTGGCCAAAGTATTGGAGTTTCAGCTTCAGCATCAGTCCTCCCAATGAATATTCAGGACTGATCTCCTTTAGGATGACTGGTTGGATCTCCTTGCAGTCCAAGGGACTCTCAAGAGTCTTCTCCAACACCACAGTTCAAAAGCATCAATTCCTCAGCACTCAGCTTTCTTTATGGTCCAACTCTCACATCCATTCATGACTACAGGAAAAACCACAGCTTTGACTAACTGGACCTTTGTTGGCAAAGTAATGGCTCTCCTTTTTAATATGCTGTCTAAGTTGATCACAGCTTTTCTTCCAAGGAGCAAGGATCTTTTAATTTCATGGCTGCAGTCACCATCTGCAGTGATTTTGGAGTCCCCCAAAATAAAATCTGTCACTGTTTCCATTGTTTCCCCATCTATTTGCCATGAGATGATGAGACCAGATGCCATGATCTTAGTTTCTGAATGTTGAGTTTTAAACCAACTTTTTAACTCTCCTCTTTCACTTTCATCAAGAGGCTCTTTAGTTAGGTCATCTGCATATTTGAGGTTATTTATATTTCTCCTGGCAATCTTGATTCCAGCGTGTGCTTCATCCAGCACGATGTGTCTAATGGCATTCTACAATAAATGGAACTAGGAATCCTTGGAGAAATGGCTAATTCTGGAACTGGAGTGTCTTGTTGTGACCAAAAGTGAGAAAATGCAGGTAGAGCGAGAGGAAGGAAGAACAGGAAGTGGAGGAAGGGAAGGGATACAAGAAAGAATGAAAACCCATAAATTTCTGATTTCCTAAAATAACCTGTAATCTCAAATTTAAGGAGAGTGACTTTTTCATATTGTGCTTCATTCTGCCGCAGGCGCATGTGGGTGCCTGTGTACAGGAATGCCTGTCGTGATAAGGTGACAGTGTTAATTAGAGCATGATTATTACTAAGGGGTCTGGAAGGACTGAAGGTTGGTGTGCAGGCTTTGCTGTACACATTCCCATCTTGGCATTCTAGAGGAATCACCACTCCTACTTTTTTCTTAAGGGGTGAAAACATTAAATGCTTTAGAAACATGAGTGAGAGAGAGTCCCTGTGAATGTCCCTGTGGCAAGGTCAGGTTGTCTGCCTGGTTCTTCTGCCTTAGTCTCTGGATTACACAGGATTTCTCAGATACCTGTCCTCTCTGAAGGGCATTGGCATAAGGGAGGTCTTCTCAACTGCAGCAAATGGGATTGAGGTCCAGATTCCTCCTTGTGCTTATCAACCCTTTCTGGGAGGGATTGGATTCTGTTCTTTGTTGCTGTTTCTTGAGCTTCCGCCTAAGGGTTCTTGAGCTGTCCCATGCCTATGCTTTTTACCCTGCAGTCTGATCCTCTCCCAAAAAACAGAGGCTGCATACGCTTCCTCATTTAAGGTAAATAGACTGAGTTGCCATACTTTGAACCCTCTCCCTCTTCATTCCCAAGGGGCAACACTCCTCCAGTCCTGATCAAGCCCTCGCTTCTATAAGCTTCATTCTGATCCCTCTTTTACCAGATTATGTACTGCTGGCTAGAGCGTGTGATACAGCCAGTGCCCGGGGTTCACAGCTAGGAACAGATCTAGATGCCTCATCATCATTCTAAAGTCATCTTAGAGATCACTTTCAGTTCACTTCATTAAAACAGAAGCTACAAATTCGTATGCCTGTGAGTGAAAGTCGCCCAGTCATGTCTGATGCTTTGCGATCCCATTATATAGTCCATGGAATTCTCCAGGCCAGAATACTAGAGTGGGTAGCCTTTCCCTTCTTCAGGGGATCTTCCCAGCCCAGGGATCAAACCCAGGTCTCCCATATTGCAGGCAGAGTCTTCAACAGCTGAGCTACCAGGGAATCTCATCATACAGTGCATGGAATTCTCCAGGCCAGAATACTGAGGGGAGTAGTTGTTCCCTTCTCCAGGGGATCTTCCCAACCCGGGGATCAAACCCAGGTCTCCTGCATTGCAGGTGGGTTCTTTGCTGGCTGAACCACCAGGGAAGGCCCATATGCCTGTAGGGGGCCACGTAAAAGAAATTATCCATTTAGGACTGAGATCAGGAAAACAATAGTTAGGCAAGATTGGCACTAACCCTTGGCCTCCCTATCAGAGAGACAGCAGGGAGCAGTGGGGACTGTGGCATATAGGAGGACCCAGTACCAAGGAGGTAGGTACTACTCAGCTTCTACTTATCATTATTGAACAGGAATGCTGGACTATTCCTATGAAGCTTTCTTCTTTGTCAAGACAAGCCAGAAGTCCAGACTTTTGTGCTTCGTCTTTGAATCCATCCCTTATGTTTACATTTTCTTTTATTTAAAACACTTATTGGGTTAAATAAAACAAATCTAGGGGCAAGCTATTACTTACCTACTGCAGGAGCACTGCCTCTGAATTTAAAGAAGAAAGCATACAATGCTTTCTTCATAATCATTGCATTGTGTGAACAGGATTAATAGCCCAGTTACAGGCTAACAATTTCATAGCAACCATGCAGTTTTTATGTGTTGCATATATGACATTGTGTCATAATGAACCATCTCATAACAAGATTGGGCAGGCAGTAAAACTGCTTTATAGTTCCAAGAGAGAGCAGCTTCTGAGGTAGCTGACAGTGGCTTTTGTGTCTTTGGTGGGAGGGGGTTTCGGGATGGGGGACTCATGTGTACCTGTGGCTGATTCATGTCAATGTATGGCAAAAAAAAAAACAAAAACACACAACAATATTGTAAAGTAATTAGCCTCCAATTAAAATAAATAAATTAATTTTTAAAATGCTCTCTCAACTCTTCTGAATCCCAAGTTTTGCAGTGGTGTACAGTGCTTTCTCATGATAATTTTTCTTGGATCTCCTCTCCTGTTCTTTCTGCCTGCTCCAGCCTCCCTCCCGACACTGCCTCCACTAGGATAATGAATGTGCTGGACTTGTGAAACCAGAGCATCCTTGTGTTTCGTAGTTACTTGTTTCCTTTCTCTGTGAGATGGGAATTTAATAAACTAAAGGTTTATTACTATCAAAGAGAGCACCATTTTTGCTTAAACACACATTTCAGAAAAGATGAAGCCTATTATTCCTCTAAGACTAGATAACATTTGAAAACTAGAGATAAGCCTATTTTCTGTAACTTCCTTTAAAACATGCTTTTCCATAGAAGTTCTTATGCATTTGCCATCAGCTGTTATGAATGATCCCTGAATCTAACTTGTAACCGTATTTTCAACTGCCTGCCAGGTATCTCTGCTGGAATTGCCTTTGGCATTTTGTTGTGGCTCAAGTCTGCTCACTATTCTTTATTCCATATGCTGCTTACCCACCCTGGGGGCTCCAGTCAACTCTGACTCATCTCTCACCTTCAAACCAACTAGTAGTCCAGCCCTACTCAGTCAACATCTGAAATTTAGCCAAAACTCAGTCCTTTTTCAGCCCTTCCATGTCTTACAAGGACATTTTCTTATTTTTTTAATTTTTTTTTACCATGTGAAACCTTTTTTTTTTAAATTGGAATAGAACTGCTTTACAGCGTTGTGATAATTTCTGCACTACAACAGCCTGGACCAGCTTTATGTATACGTACATCCTCTCCCTCTGGGACCTTCCTCCCACCTGCACCAGCCCACCCCACTAGGTCATCGCAGGGCTGGGCCCCCTGTGCTGCACCGCAGATTCCCACTCACTCTCTGACACATGGCCGTGTACATCAGCCAGCCCTAGTTCCCCCAGCTCCTCCCCCTCTCCTCTTGGCCCTCTGTGTCCACATGGCCCTGCGCTGTGTCAGTGTCTCCACCCCTGCCCTGGAAACAGGTTCATCTGCACCATTTTTCTGGATCCTACACATGCGCATTAATGCTCGGTGTTTGTTTGTCTCTCTCGGACTGGCTTCACTCTGCAGTAGTCTCTGAGCTGATCCTTTTTGCCTCTGGCTGCCTCTTCTCTCATCTGGTATTCACAAGTTTCCCAAGCTTACTTTCTTGAAAACAGAATGGTAACTCTGCTTCATTATAAGACTGTCGGGACACGCCAATGGCCAGGGGGACTGGGAGGAGACAGCACTGCTATTTCTTTTTGTATCTCAGAGCTGAGGCTCTTTCTCACTTTATCCTTTAAAAATATGATTTGATCTCTAGTCAGTGTGAGGCTACAAGGCCAGTCTTCCCTTATGGTGTGATGAGGATTCAGCCTCTCCTTTGAAGTATCATTAACTTCAGAGAAATGTGGGTAAGAATGGCCCAAAGTTAGGGGGACTTTTCAATGTTCTCTTTGTCACCTGAGACCAGCCTTGATAGACCTCTGGGGTCTCTGTCTTTAAGGTTGTACCTGGGCCTCTGTCAGGATGAACGCTTAGAATACTGTTTCAAAGGATAATAATTATCATTTCTCCAGAAACACTGATAAGATTATCATTTTCTTGCTACACCCTGCATGTTATTAAGGGGTCCAGGAGAAGGAAGGGCTTCCCAGGTGGCACTAGTGGTAAAGAACCCACCTCCTAATGCAGGAAACATAATAGATGCGAGTTCAATCCCTGGGTCAGGAAGATTCCCAGAAGGAGAGAATGACAACCCACTCCAGCATTCTCCATGGGAGAATCCCATGGACAGAGGAGCCTGGCGGGCTATGAGCCATAGGGTCACAGAAAGATGGACACGACTGAGTGACTCAGCACACGCTGGGAGAAGGAGTCCTCGGGGCTGGATCGGATCCTGCCGAGGGCTCGTTTGGCTTTGCTTGGTCCTGTAGTTCTTGTGTGTGCTGTCAAGACATCACATGCTTGGATGGGCAGCATCACTTGTTCCACACCTTGTGTGTACCCAGGCTCCTGTCCTCCAATGGCCAGAAGAAGGAACAGGAGACAAGTGAGTATTTATTGCACAAAATAATGGATTAAAAGGTATATTGGAGGATGCACAATTTTGAGTTCTTGTTGGTTAGTCAGGCCAGAATGATAGAGGGTCACCATGATTTTCATAGTAGAGGGGCCTGAACTCAAGGCTTCAGCTTAGCAGCTCAGGAGCAGTTGTCTGCTCTGGAATTAGCTAATGAAGCTTCCTTTGTTTGAGCATTGGAAAGCCTCCAGAACCCACTCAGGAGGGAAATTAACAAATGGCCTTTTTTGTTACCTCCGGATAAATCTTCATGATGAAATACGCAGCTGTTCCACCTCTCCAGTCTTCTCCCTTCTTCCCCAGTGGCCCCTCAATGACTATGGAGACCAAAAACTAAATAAATAAATAATACATGGACACATTTATTCTTTCTTAAAATAAAAACTGATAGGGAAAAGTTTGAGAGTAAAGACTAGTTAGAAGTGGCTGTGATGTTCAGGGTCTACAGGTGATATTCTAAATTTACTGTGCCCATGCAAACATTTCTGATGATTTCAACACCAGTTATTTCTGTTAGTATGTGATCACCAGCAGCTGCTGGCATTGCCTGAAAATGCAAATGCAGAAGCTGTGGCAGTCAGCTCACTCATTTCAATTAGGATGGACCATCTCATAGGGTCATTTTTTATGTTTTTCTCTAATAATTCTCTGCGTGAATTTTATTTTTACAGAGTAGAATAATCGTGTCATGGACTTTTAAATTTTCATTGATTTTACTGCTATAATTTTCAATGAATGAATTGTCAATAGGGATTTATTAAGCATCTACTTTGTGCCATATGATATTCTGATTATGAGGAATCAGTTCAGTTCAGTTCAGTCGCTCAGTCGTGTCCGACTCTCCGCGATCCCATGAATCACAACACGCCAGGCCTCCCTGTCCATCACCAACTCCCGGAGTTCACTCAAACTCATGTCCACAGAGTCGGTGATGCCATCCAGCCATCTCATTCTCATCCCCTTCTCCTCCCGCCCCCAACCTTTCCCAGCATCAGAGTCTTTTCCAGTGAGTCAACTCGTCGCATGAGGATTATGAGGAATGCCAAAATGTTTAATCCAGAGTCCATGGTTTTCAAGTAACTCAGTAGAATGGGGAAAATAAATGTAAAAAACAAATAGTTACAGTCTAACACACATGTGTCAGTGTTTTAGGCACCCTTTGGCACAGAGGAAATTGTCGATTTGGACACATTTTAGGGAGTGTTATTAGATCCAACCAGTCCATTCTAAAGGAGATCAATCCTGGGTACTCATTGGAAGGACTGATGCTAAAGCTGAAACTCCAATACTTTGGCCACCTCATGCAACGAGTTGACTCACTGGAAAAGAGTCGGATGCTGGGAGGGATTGGGGGTGGGAGGAGACAGGGACAACAGAGAATGAGATGGCTGGATGGCATCACCGACTCGATGGACATGAGTTTGAGTGAACTCCGGGAGTTGGTGATGGACAGGGAGGCCTGGTGTGCTATGATTCATGGGGTCGCAAAGAGTCAGACGCGACTGAGCGACTGAACTGAACTGAACTGATTAGGAGAAAACAAGGAGGAAAAGTGTTTTAACAGAGGTGGTTATTTTACAGATGCGTATGATATATTACTTATAGTACTAGATTACAGTACGTATTACTGTACGTAATCTAGTCTGTTGAATTTGCTTTGACAAAAGGGTGCATATTGTTCATGACACTTGTATAAGGTATCTCTTCGGTCGCTAAGTCATGTCCGACTCTCATGACCCCATGGACTGTAGCCTGCCAGGTTCCTCTATCCATGGGATTCTCCAGGCAAGAAGACTGGAGTGGGTTCCTATTTCCCTCTCCAGGGGATCTTCCCCATCCAGGAATCGAACCCAGGTCTCCTGCAGATTCTTTACCCTCTGAGCCATGAGGGAAGCCCTGGTGGAAGGTACACATGGATGTGTTTATGGGTGTGATGCATGCACATGGTTATTTGCACTTATGTAAGGGTCGGACACTACTGAGTGACTTCACTTTCACTTTCACACATTGGAGAAGGAAATGGCAACCCACTCCAGTGTTCTTGCCTGGAGAATCCCAGGGACGGGGGAGCCTGGTAGGCTTCCGTCTATGGGGTCACACAGAGTTGGACACGACTGAAGTGACTTAGCAGTAGCAGCAGCAGTATATGTGTATGTGTGTTTCTGCTATAACAATAAAATGTGCATCCATTTTTGGACTTAGCAGTCAAACGCATTTAACCATGTAGGTGATGGAGAGGACAGAATTCACAAAGCAATTTATATACATTTTGTGTACGTGATTTTATTTTTCTAACCACTAATATAAAAAGTTTATTGTACTAGTCAACTAAGAATAATTTTTTTTTTCAAAAAAATAAGAACATTTGGATTGTAACAAAGACAGCATTCCTCCTGGCCTACAATTCATTCCTCTAACACTTGGAAAAAAACTAAATATTCAAGAGTATGTGGAATTTCAATTCCAGAGAGTTAGGAGAAATTGTGTAGACCCAGATGGAATATTCTACCAATTGGCAAAGTGTAATTTAAGAAACCACCATCCTCCATAGTGGAAAAGGAGAGAAACTCAAGATTTGTCTGTAGGTTAATTTTTTCCCAGGAACACATATTTTCTGGTAAGAAAATAGAATTTAGGTAAGTCAGGCAGTGGGAATGAACATTTACAAGACCACAGGAAAAATAGCAGTTTGAACCACATATTTAGATGTTAATCCACACTTTTTTTTTCATGATAGACTAGGCTGTAAGAGCTAGTAAATATTTCTCCCATCATGGGATCACTCTGATTGTATTTTAAAGCTGCTGATATCTGATTTCATTGATAAACATGTCTGGATTTTTTGTTTTCTTGTTTTTGTAACCCAATGCTTGCACTCTGTCTTGACATTTGCTATAAAATGACTACAGATATAATACAGGTTTTGAAGACAGCAGGGTTCAAAATTTTGTCCAATCAATATAGTTATTCTGAAAGAACTAATGGTGTAGAAGCCACTGAGAGTTTGGTTGAAATTGAAAGTGTTAGTGGCTCAGTCATGTCCGACTGTTTGTGACCCCACACACCGTAGCCCCCCAGGCTCCTCTGTCCATGGAATTCTCCAGGCAGAATACTGGAGTGGGTTGCCATTCCCTTCTCCAGGGGATCTTTCTGAGAGAGTTTGGTTATCTCTGGGTCAAATTGCAATCTGTTTTTTCTTTCCTCATGTTTACATAATACTATGAAATTTTAGGATTAGATCTGAATTAGTGATATGAGTGGTGGAGAATAGAAAAGGTTGGACAAGTTACAGAAACCAGCAAGGGTATTGGAGATAGTGATATGATTTCACCGGCATTGGTAGAAGTTGATCCCTTTGTATGTTTTCACTTCAAACAAAAGGGAAACTGAAGCACAAACAGACTTCTACCTGAGCTCTCTAGAGCAGCTGCATTGTATCCCCTTCTTGTAGTGGAGGTAAGAAGGATGCCTCCAGCTGGAGGTCTGTGGACAAGGGTTGGACTGTGACACGCTTGGGTTTTTGCTGGTGCTGGGTCAACTTCTGTGTTGCCTGGCAGTGCTGGTGTGCAGCCAGCCTAGGGCACCTCTAGTTTCCTCTGTCATGAGGCAATATGTTAACGAATAAAAGTGCCAAATAGGCGTGGGACACGATTCCAAATTTGTAAACTGGAACTCTTCTCTTTATATTGGCTGATTTTTTTTTTCTTTCACATGCTTTTTAAATATACTCTTCATAAGAATGCCAGGGGGCATGTTGATAAAAGGTGTTTATTGATCTGCCATGTCCAATTTGGACCTGCTATTTCAAGACCCAATTCTAGGACCTTTATGTTTAAAAATGTCCTCCTATATAATCCAGCTCCCAGTGATCCTCCCCTTCCCTACAGTTTTTATTAACTGAGTTCCTGAAAGAGAGGTAATATATTGTGATGAAAAGAAAATTGAACTGCAAATTGGAAGACCTAGGTTCTAGTCCCCGAGCCTTCTCATATACCTATTTAGTCATATAATCCAATCCCTAGGTCTCCTTCACTATGACTCAGGGTGGTAAGTTTGTGTGGGAGGGTGTCCACCTCAAGATATTCCATCCAAAAGAGTGAGCCCAAAGGCTAATGATGGGTGTTCCAGGGATGTGCCAATGGGAAAACCACTGTCAGCCCACACTCCCAACTGGAAGGGACTCATTCCATCAAAAGAGACTGAGGTCTGCCTGCCACAGTCACAAGACCAGAGTGTAGACTTCTTCAGAGAAAAGCCAGATTCAAGGCAGGCTTTTAAGGCCATAGAGAGAGGATGTCAGATAGAAGTTTGGGGAAGAAATCAGTCGGTAGATTGATTACTGTCTATTCAGAGATACACTTTGATCCTGTAGAGGAAAAGGCTAATATTTATAACAAGTTGTGAAGCAAGAAGAGATATTCTGCCATCAGTTCAGTTCAGTCACTCAGTCGTGTCCAGCTCTTTGCAACCCCATGGACTACAGCACGCCAGGCCTCCCTGTCCATCACCAACTCCCAGAGCTTACTCAAACTCATGTCCATCGAGTCGGTGATGCCATCCAACCATCTCATCCTCTCTCATCCCCTTCTCCTCCTGCCTTCAGTCTTTCCCAGCATCAGGGTCTTTTGCAGTGAGTCAGTTCTTCATATCAGGTGGCCAAAGTATTGGAGTCTCCGCTTCAAATTCATTAGTCCTTCTAGTGAATATTCAGGACTGATTTCCTTTAGGATGGACTGGTTGGGTCTCCTTGCAGCCCAAGGGACTCTCAAGAGTCTCCTCCAACACAATTCAAAAGCATCAATTCTTTGGCATTCAGCTTTCTTTATAGTTCAACTCTCACATTCATACATGACTATTGGAAAAACCATAGCTTTGACTAGACGGACCTTTGTTGGCAAAGTAATGTCTCTGCTTTTTAATATGCTGTCTAGGTTGGTCATAGCTTTTCTTCCAAGGAGTAAGCGTCTTTTAATGTCATGGCTGCAGCCACCATCTGCGGTGATTTTTGAGCCCCCCAAAATAAAGTCTCTGTGTCCACTGTTTCCCCATCTATTTGCCATGGAGTGATGGGACCAGATGCCATGATCTTAGTTTTCTGAATGTTGAGTTTTAAGCCAACTTTTTCACTCTCCTCTTTCACTTTCATCAAGAGGCTCCTTAGTTCTACTTCTCTTTGTGCCATGAGGGTGGTGTCATCTGCGTATCTGAGGTTATTGATATTTCTCCCAGAAATCTTCTGCCATATTCGACTTGAAAAATAAAGGGAAATAATCAAGTCTGGAAACACTAGTTAAGGATTATCACTAGATCTTTACTGAGGAAGAAATACAGACTGATAATTTACTGGGCATCCCTTATTGACCCCTACATTATTACTGCATAGTGTAAGTAGTATAGTTGTTTTTTTTTTTTCCTTCACAGTGTGGATTCAGTTGATTTCATTGATTCATAAGGTCATCGAATATTGACTGAACATGTACTGTATGCCAGCTACTTTGCTAACATTACAAAAATGAGTAATCCAAACATGCTATATAACTTCATGGATCTTACTATACGGATCAACTTTGAAATAAAACTTTCTAGGAAAATGATATAGATGATCTTATTTCAAAGCAGAAGTAGAGACACAGACGTAGAGAACAAATGTATGGATACCAAAGGTTTAGAAAGTGGGGGGTGGGGGCTGGTGGAAGAATTTAGGAGATGGGGATTGACACACATACACTCCTGATACTATGTACGAAGCAGGACAAGAAGAGGAAGATGGGAGAGGAAATAAAATTTACTGATCCCCTACTGCGTACCGAAGTGTTAGTCACTCAGCTGTATTCAGCTCTTTGCGACCCCATGGATGGTAGTCTGCCAGGCTCCTCTGTCCATGGAATTCTCCAGGCAAGAACACTGGAGCGGGTAGCCATCCCTTGTCCAGGGGATCTTCCTAACCCAGGGATCAAACCCAGGTCTCCCACATTGCAGGCAGATTCTTTCACCATCTGAGCCACCAGAGAAGCCCTATACTAGTCACAGCACTGAGCACTAAAGTTATGTTACTTCATCTAAATATAAAATTAAGAAGCATTTCTGATGCTCTAGCTATTCCCACTCCACTGCACATTACTTTGTGTTTATGGATGCTTTCAAATATTTGCATTGGTTGCCCTAGCAGTGTTAACCACTTCTAAAGCAAGTAAATGTCATCTTTCCCAAAAGACTTATGTCCTTCCTTACTAGGCATGATAGCTCTTGCCATGTACCCTCCTGAAAAAGAGGGAAAGAAGTGGTCATTTTTATACTAACATTATTAATGGAGTTGCTTGCTCATTTCTCAAAGCTTGTATGACAAATGCAATGCTCATTGCTTCTTTATTCTGTGAGTTCTGGACTGAAAGCTGCCAATGCCTGAAAATGGTGTAACTTTTCTCTTTGGCTTCCCTGGTGACTCAGTTGGTAAAGAATCTGCCTGCAATGCAGAAGACCAGGGTTCAATCCCTGGGTCAAGACGGTCCCCTGGAGAAGGGACCTTATTGACTCCTATATTATTATTACTGCATAGTGTAAATAGTATAGGGGTTTTTTTCCCCCCTGGAGAAGGAAATGGCAAACCTCTCCAGTATTCTTGCCTGGAGAATTCCATGGACTGAGGAGGCTGGTGGGCTACAGTCCAAGGGGTCACAAAGAGCGACTAACACTTTCCCTTTGGATCGAGCTGTTTGTCAATGGGATGTGAGGCAACTCTGGCTAGACTATGGAATTTTCTACAAGGGGTTCAGTCAGCTGTTGGTTTATTGTATTGGTACCTGGAGAAAGACCAGGCCACTTTACAATGGAAAGGCTCAACTTTTAGAAGATCAAATTTTGGATGCAGGTTTCAATTAGTAATAACAATATAGTTTTATTTCTTTTAAAAAGCATAGGAAGATGACCGATCCAAACACATGGACAGGCTCTATACAAAGAGTAAACAAAATATTACAGAAAATGGATATGGTGCATGTGAAGTGAGAAAGGCAAAATACAAATTGTTTGTGATCTAAAACTATGAAAAACTAACTGAAATAAGCACTTATTTAAAACCATAAAACTGGCACAGTGGTAAAGAATTTGCCTGCCAATGCAGCAGATGTGCATTGGATCCCTGGGTCGGGAAGATCCCCTGAAGTAGGAAATGACAACCCTCTCTAGTATTCTTGTGTGAAAAATCCCATGGACAGAAGAGCCTGGCAGGCTACAGTCCATGGGGTTGTAAAGAGTCAGACATGACTGAGCAACTAAACACACACAATTCTGATCAAACTATGCATGGTGATTCAAGAGTATTGGAAGTTGAGGAGTACTAGACTGCAAGTTAGCACCAATCCGCACTGAGAAAATTCCTTATCTTTCAGGAGGCATGATTGCTCAGTGGTTTAAAATTTAGGATGTGCAGTCATATTGCCTGAATGGAATCCTACCTCTAGGAATAGCTGTGTGACATTAGGAAGGTTACACTTACTTCATTTGCAAAATGGGAAATAAGTGAAGATCAAAATAAAATATACATGGAACATAGTATACTACATAGAATATACTAAGTGGTGAATGAATAATATCATTTCTCTGACATTAATTATTGATGTGCTTAGGGAATTTTCAGTCTTATTAACATACTGAGCTTGAAATATATATTTATATATATATATATATATACATATATATATATATAAGCTTTGGTAATAAGGAGACAGGCACTGAACTTTGACACTGCTATTTAAGACTACATAAATCCACAAAGGTCTCCAGAAGCTCAAATAAATCAGTGCTAATGCCAATGCCTTGTAAATTATAAAGACTGAGACACCTGAAGATTCTGGATCCTTTTTGTTTTCTTTTTGCACTCCTGGTTTATATTTTACCCTGCAACCACTGTCACCTGTATTTCTGGCTTGTGGGTGCCCAGTGGTTGAGCCAGGGTGGTGAGCATTGACTGAGGCCTCTTGCACTTCCAGGGGGCTGCCTGGTTCACCTGGGCAACATGATCTAGAACAGTAAAGAACTGCTCCAAGAGCATCTCCCTTCTCTGAGGTACCCTGATCTTTTCTGATGACTAGAAACATCCAGGGAAAAGGAGAGCCACCCAAGAGGGTGGGGGGCAAAGTGATGGGAAAATTGGGGCAGGCTTTATGTACCCATGTGAAAGAAACTGTCAATTCTCACCCCAAACCCTGTTTCTCATATTCTTATTAACAGATTTTCAATATACAATGACAATACATCCAGCTTTAACACAAATCAAATGAGAAAACATTTCCCAACCTTCCTAGCAATTAAACAGGCATGTGACTTAAAGTTTGATGAGTGACATGTCTACAGACGTGTTCACTGGTACATTTAAAACATCTGCTTAAAGGGATCTGACGTGGGTAGGGCATCCCTTGCCTTTCTTGCTGCCTGGGTATGATGGGCCTCCCAGGTGACACTAGTGGTAAAGAACCCGCCTGCCAATGCAGACTTGAGAGACGTGAGTTCGATCCCTGGGTTGGGAAGATCCCCTGGAGAAGGAAATGGCAATCCACTCCAGTATTCTTGCCTGGGAAATCCCCTGGATAGAGGAGCCTGGCAGGCTACAGTTCACAGGGTCACAAAGAGTAGAACATGACTGAAACGACAGCATGCATGGCTATGATGAGTGGAATTTCAGCATCCATACTGGCTCATAAGGTAACTTTAGGGGTGGAACACAAAGGTAGCAGATAAAGAGAAATGTCTGAGTCTTACATGACTTTTTGGAAAATTCTATATCAGCTTTAAACTACCTGACGCTGGACTTTTAAATGTCAGAGAGTAAATCTTTGTAGTATTTATGCCACTAATTTTGTATCACTGTGAATTATATTGAGCACAATTCCTAATTACAACATATGTTAGTTTGTCAGATTCTAATCAGTCGTTCTGCTTCCAACAGGAAAGATCTTACCTCCAGGCTGCCTCTCATGGCTGTTGATGTTCCAGGCTTCAGAAAGTACATCGCCAGCTGCTTAGAGACTGTGCTTGTTTAGCTGTGTTTAGCAAAATCGTTCCCAGCTCCAAGTGGCAAAGGAATAACACATTGGCCTTAGTCTTGGGTTTTCCTCTTACAAGTAATTGACACGCGTTGTACCACTTGAATAGACACTGCCCAAAGATCTTTTAAAACCTCATCTGAAGGAATGAAGATGCAGATGTAGAGAACAGACGTGTGGTCACGCAGGGGGAGGTTGGGACAAATTGAGAGAGCAGCATTGCCGTGTATGCATTCAGTTCAGTTCAGTTCAGTTCAGTCGCTCAGTCGTGTCCGACTCTCCGCGACCCCATGAATCACAGCACGCCAGGCCTCCCTGTCCATCACCAACTCCCGGAGTTCACTCAAACTCATGTCCATCGAGTCGGTGATGCCATCCAGCCATCTCATTCTCCATCGTCCCCTTCTCCTCCCGCCCCCAACCTTTCCCAGCATCAGAGTCTTTTCCAGTGAGTCAACTCGTCGCATGAGGTGGCCAAAGTATTGCAGTTTCAGCTTTAGCATCAGTCCCTCCAATGAACATCCAGGATTGATCTCCTCTAGAATGGACTGGTTGGATCTCCTTGCAGTATAAGGGACTCTCAAGAGTCTTCTCCAACACCACAGTTCAAAAGCATCGATTCTTCGGTGGTCAGCCTTCTTCACAGTCCAACTCTCACATCCATACATGACCACGGGAAAAACCATTGCCTTGACTAGACGGACCTTGGTTGGCAAAGTAATGTCTCTGCTTTTTAATATACTATCAAGGTTGGTCATAACTTTCCTTCCAAAGGAGCAAGCGTCTTTTAATTTCCTGGCTGCAATCAGCATCTGCAGTGATTTTGGAGCCCAAAAAAACAAAGTCTGACACTGTTTCCACTGTTTTTCCATCTATTTCCCATGAAGTGATGGGACCAGATGCCATGATCTTTGTTTTCTGAATGTTGAGCTTCAAGCCAACCTTTTCACTCTCCTCTTTCACTTTCATCAAGAGGCTTTTGAGTTCCTCTTCACTTTCTGCCATAAGGGTGGTGTCATCTGCATATCTGAGGTTATTGATATTTCTCCCGGCAATCTTGATTCCAGCTTGTGCTTCTTCCAGCCCAGCGTTCCTCATGATGTACTCTGCATATAAGTTAAATAAGCAAGGTGACAATATACAACCTTGACGTACACCTTTTCCTATTTGGAACCAGTCTGTTGTTCCATGTCCAGTTCTAACAGTTGCTTCCTGACCTGCATACAGGTTTCTCAAGAGGCAGGTCAGGTGGTCTGGGATTCCCATCTCTTTCAGAATGTTCCACAGTTTATTGTGATCCACACAGTCAAAGGCTTTGGCATAGTCAATAAAGCAGAAATAGATGTTTTTCTGAAACTCTCTTGCTTTCTCCATGATCCAGCGGATGTTGGCAATTTGATCTCTGGTGCCTCTGCCTTTTCTAAAACCTGCTTGAACATCTGGGAGTTCACGGTTTATATACTGCTGAAGCCTGGCTTGGAGAATTTTGAGCATGACTTTACTAGCGTGTGAGATGAGTGCAATTGTGCGGTAGTTTGAGCATTCTTTGGCATTGCCTTTCTTTGGGATTGGAATGAAGACTGACCTCTTCCAGTCCTGTGGCTACTGCTGAGTTTTCCAAATCTGCTGGCATATTGAGTGCAGCACTTTCACAGCATCATCTTTCAAGACTTGAAATAGCTCAACTGGAATTCCATCACCTCCACTAGCTTTGTTCGTAGTGATGCTTTCTAAGGCCCACTTGACTTCACATTCCAAGATGTCTGGCTCTAGGTCAGTGATCACGTTATCGTGACTATCTTGGTCGTGAAGATCTTTTTGTACAGTTCTTCTGTGTATTCCTGCCACCTCTTTTTAATATCTTCTGCTTCTGTTAGGTCCATACCATTTCTGTCCTTTATCGAGCCCATCTTTGCATGAAATGTTCCCTTGGAATCTCTAATTTTCTTGAAGAACTCTCTTGTTTTTCCTATTCTGTTGTTTTCCTCTATTTCTTTGCATTGATCACTGAGGAAGGCTTTCTTATCTCTCCTTGCATTACCATGTGTAAATTAAGCCGCTCGTGGGAGGCTGCTGTGCGACACAGGGAGCTCAGCTCGGTGCTCTGTGATGACCTGGAGGGGTTGGGGGTAGGGGGGAGGTCTGAGATGGAGGATATATATGTTTACATGTAGCTGATTCACTTTGCTGTACAGCAGAAACTAACACAGTATTGTAAAGCAATTAGGTTTCTATACCCACTCCAATGTTCTTGCCTGGAGACTCCCAGGGACAGCGGAGCCTGGTCGGCTGCCATCTATGGGGTCGCACAGAATCGGACACGACTGAAGCGACTTAGCAGCAGCAGCAGCAATAAATAAGACCTCATAGGGTCTGAAATTCTACCAGATCCTAAACGAAACTAACCAACTGGCTGACTAATGACTGGCTCACTAACTTACACATACTTACTTTTTTCCAATCGATATGTGTTCATCACCTTTGTCCACCAAGAACTAGGTTTAGAGCATACATAAATGAATCGCGAATAATTCTATTTCAGTCTCTCATTACAAGCTAGCAGGAAACATATTAAACCAGAACTGAAATCTACTGGGGAGCCCATAGCTGGTGGTGCTTCTGTTACACCACAGTATAGTTTATCTAGCACTAGACTTCATTAAAATCACTTTTTTTCCCTCCAAAATGTTGGCATTTTAAGGCTTTCTCTCTGATAGATACACTGATAGATATAAACATATAAATATCAAAAGGTCCATGCTCTATTTTCTGATGGCAATTTGTGCCCACTTATCTGAGTACATCAAAGATATCTGCTGCTGTTTTTAACAACTTTAGAAGGCAGCAAGTCCTCCAAAAATGAGAGTTGAAATCTGATCGACAACCGAGCAAACATTTAAGAGATGCTTCAAGGCAGTTTACCTCTGTGATGGTTCTATTGAGACAGACAGAACACACACAACACACACACAACACACAGCCCCCCACACACACACCACACACACTCACGCACACACCACACACACACTCACAGACACACCACACACCCACACACCCACACCCACACCACACACACACACACACAACACACACAACACACAGACTCACACACAACACACACACACACTCACACACACACCACACACACTCACACACACCACACACACACTCACACACCACACACACACTCACACACACCACACACACACACTCACACACATACACCACACACACACACAAAACACACAGACTCACACACACACACACACCCCCACACACACACACACTCACTCACACACACACACACACACACCACACACACACACACACACTGACACACACACACTCTCACATACACAGGAAGTATTTGAGATAAAAATCTCCTTCCAGGAGAAGCACAAAGGGAACACGAGTGTCAAGGAGTGTTCCTGGCCTTCACAAAGCCTGCTGTTTACTTATTTATAAATGTAAGCAAGGCGTCATTAGTCTTCAGCTTAAGGAAGAGAAGACCCCGAGAAGAGACAGTCTTGGTGGCCTTCATGACTGCCCTCTCCCCGCCGCCCCATGGGAGGCATGGAGATGTGCTCAGGATTAGGTTTTGGCTGGACTGTTCTCCTTCCCGGAGGCTGGCTCTGCAGAAGTCATCATCGGGCCTTTGGAAGCAACACGCGATCCGTCTCTGGAGACACACAGGCTCTCGCCTTCCCTCAGCTTGACTCTCCTCGTGTTCCCCTCCCCTCGTGTGACTCTGATTGCATGTGAAATTAATTACCAGTCCTGTCACATCTTCCGCTGCTAACGCTGGTCAGTATTGAATTATAGGGAATGCAAACGCAATTTTCAGCAGCCTAATTGCTTCTCCTGTACCCAGTGAAACGTTTCATTAAATACCCACGGCAAGCAGATTGTATTCGATTTTCATAACAAACTGGTGGGATTTCATTACCGGAATCCCTAGCATCTATTCACATGAGTCTTTCCTAACTGCTCTCTCAGGCTGGTATTGGATAAAGCAGTTCCTTTTCAAAGCAGCAGTTGCCCAGGAAGGCATTGGTATGTATCAGTTGGTTCCACAAGAGTGAAATGGGTATGTTAAAACCAGACTGGTTCTTCCCTTTTAGAAGATGACTGTCTGAATTCCACAGTGCCTCCCTCAGTCCATGCTAAACCATTAGGAGTGCAACGACAAAGGATCCCCAGGGCTTGTAACAGTGTCGTCCCTAAAGATTACAAGAGATTGACCATAGTGACACATGAATAATGCAATCCATAGACATTGATTGAGAGCTTCTACTCGCCCATCCTCAAAAGGCTCAGAGATTGGGTCGGAGGGAAGAAAAAAAATATAAAGAAAATAACTATAATGAACTGTTAATGTGTGCTGATAGGTGTATCTTCAAGGAATCTCAGTTACACAGAAGGTAATACAGCTGCAAAAGAGGACTGAGATACTCACCAAAATCTTAAAAGAGAAATTAACACTTGAATTGGGTGATGAAGGGTGAATAGGAGTTCTTTAGGCAGACTTGGTGCAGAAGAGCATTTTAGAAAAAGTAATACCAACAGCTAGAATTTATTGAGAGCTTAATTGCATTAGTCCTTGTTTGAAGCACATTATATATATTTAAAATTATAATCTTCATAGAAACCCTCTCAGATATACCCACTTTATAAATGAGGAAGCTGAGACAGTGAGAGATTAAAAACGAACCTAACTATGATTACTTTTAGGTGTCAAGCTGACTGGCCACTGAGTGCCAGCTTAAACATTATTTCTAGGTGTGTCTCTATGGTGTTTCCTGGTGAGATTAATATTTGGGTCATTGTAGTCTTCAAGTCTGGAGAAGGCAATGGCACCCCACTCCAGTACTCTTGCCTGGAAAATCCCATGGACGGAGGAGCCTGGGAGGCTGCGGTCCATGGGGTCGCTAAGAGTCGGACATGACTGAGCGACTTCACTTTCACTTTTCACCTTCATGCATTGGAGAAGGAAATGGCAACCCACTCCAGTGTTCTTGCCTGGAGAATCCCAAGGGTGGGGGAGCCTGGTGGGCTGACGTCTATGGGGTCGCACAGAGTAAGACATGACTGAAGTGACTTAGCAGCAGCAGCAGTCTTAAAGTAGTTTGTCCAGTGTGGGTGGGTGTGAACATCCAGTCCATCTGGAATAGATAAAATATCAGAGGAAGAACCTTTTCTGGTTCTCAGACCTTTGAACTTGGACTCAATTACAATACTGGTTTTCCTGGGTCACCAGCTGTCAGATGACAGGTCATAGGACTCTTCTCAGCCTCCATGATCACATGAGCCAGTTTCTTATAATAAAAATAGCAGTGTGTGTGTATCTGTATATGATTTGTCTGCAGAACCCTGACTAATACAGATTTTGCTACCAAGGTTGATTCTAGAGGAACAAATTGTTAAGGATAAGTTTTCTGAATTGGTTTGGAGGTTTCTGGAATTGGCTCTCTAATCTGATTATATTTAAAGATGCTAATGACTCTATTTCCAGTGGTAAACAGAGTGCTGATAGTCCACAGTGTGAACTGTTTACAGACATACCCAAACTGCCTGCATTGAATATTCCTAATCAGCCACTTATAAGAAGCAAGGAATTAAAGAATTGCAGGTGGATTCTTTACTGTGGAGCCACTGGGGAAGCCCATTAGGACATATATCAAATTTGAAGCATTGAAAATATATATTTAAAAGATGATGTCTTCTGTTGTCAATAAAAAATAATAATAGGAGGCTCAAAACTAACCAATAGCAGAGAAAGAGACCCACATTCAAATCTCAGTTTTTTAAAATATGTTAAAAGCAATATTTTTCCCCTTCACTTACTGATGCATCTTTCTCTGAGTGGACTATGACTAAAACCAGTTGTGATTGAGGGATTTATGCAGGAAGACACCTATTAGGTAAATCCAAGAATTGGGATGGTCAGAGTCACTTTAGTCAACCTATCCATTAGCAACTGCAGAGTCAAAAAATAACGTCAACAAGGGTGTCTAGAATTCTAAGACTGCATTATTATCATTTTAAAATTTGAAATCAGATATTGTAACTGAAGAACTGCAGCACGAGAGAGACATAATTTCCTGGGGATATTGCACTCCCTTGGTTCAGGTAGAGAAAGAAAAAGAAATTCTTGTTATTTTATTATTCTGGTCAAAGATTTTAATTTCTACTGTTAATGTTGGCTTTTAATGTTAACTTGTTTTTAACCCTGGTGAACTTTTGAAGATTAATTTTGTGGGTAATAAGATAATATTCTCATTTACCTATGATACTTCTGGCCATAAGATTCCTTCTGGTATTAAAATCTAAAACCGCCCAAAATAATTAACTACCAATTAATTGTACTTATATTGCCCATGTCCCTTATTATATGTCCTTTCTTTGGAGACCATTCTAAAGTAGTAACAGGATTTGTGTCTCTCTACATGATGTTTTCCTCAGTATTACAAAGAACACCGTATTCATAAAAGTGAACCAAATCAAGAAATACTTTTCTTCTGAATTTCAGACATTCTTGTAGGTTTTATTTTTTTCTTTTATGTAATTAATTTATTTTTTATTGGAGGCAAATTATTTTACAATGTTATATTGGTTGGTTTTGCCATACATTGATATGAATTTACCCCGGGTTTACATAAGTTCCCCCTCCTGAACCCCCCTCCCACCTCCCTCCTCCCTTTATCCTCCCTCTGGGTCATCCCCGCATGCCAGCCCCCTCTTGTAGGTTTTAAAGAAATATCAAATATAGCCATAATTCCTGACTTCAAGAAATTCTAAGCTACTGAGGAAGCAAGCATCATATATGTTTTTAAAAAGTGTTTCTTAATCATGAGTGTCTAGTTCAGTGATCTACAAGGCTTTTAAAAGTTGTCTACAGAAATTCTATTTATCGCTTCTGACACGGGGCCCATCTGTTTATATTTACAAAAGCTCCACAGGTGATTTAGATGTGAACTTCCAAAAAAAGGGAATACTGTCTTGAAAATTCATGAGGGACAATGCCTGGAGTTGACTCTGGAGGTATTTACAAGGTTAGCATTGCATGGGCTAGGTTTTGAAGACTGGCTAGAATTTGGATAAGTCAAGAGGAAACAGTGATCTTTGTGGTTAGAACTGCATATTTATGGGCTTCCCAGGTGGAGCAGTGATGAAGAACCTGCCTGCCAGTGCAGGCGGTGCAGTAGACATAGGTTTGATCCCTGGGTCAGGAAGACCCCTGGAGAAGGAAATGGCAGCCTACTCCAGTATTCTTGCATGGAGAATTCCATAAGGGAGGAATTTGGCGGGCTGTAGTCCGTGGGGTCACAAAAGAGTCAGACATGACTGAGCACACACACACACACACACACACAATGAATATTTATGGATAGAATTACAAGAAAGAAATCACAAAGTGTAGGGAGTGATCAAAGAATGATGTATGTGGCTGGAATACAATGGTTTTATAGTGGTAGTTAGGAAGAAAGCTTTAATACAGCAAGCTTTAGAAATTCCTGAAGAAGTTTGAGTATAAAAGTTGAACACCATAAAGCAATTTAGGCTGCTGGAGAATTTTAAATGTCAAGGATTAGTTTCTTGGCATTGTGAAATCATAAAGGTATTTTGAACTGAGAAGTAGAGTCATAGGAAAATCTTTAAGGACATGTACAAGGATAGATAAGAATAGAGAAGGAATGGAAGGGAAGCTAATTTTAGATACTACTGATGTGATATTTTAAAGACTTGTGCTAAGGTGGTAGCATTAGACTGCAAAAAAGATGACAATATTTTATAGGAAGAATCCACTGAGGGTAGCTGATTGGACTTTGAAAGAGAGAATTCATACCTAAGTGAATGGAAAATTAATGGTGCCATTTCCAAAACTAGATCATAGAATTAGAGGGAACTGGCTTTGGGGGAAAGGGGAATGAGCGTTTTCCTGATGCTTGACAGTACGTAGAAACAGTCAAGCAGAGACACAGGGGAGATAGTTGGACACGAAAGGACTTTAGTCCAAGACCAAGACAGAGATGAGAACGTGATTTTGGAGGATTTTTCCCTGGTGGAAATAGGAGTAAATACATTCTTGAGAAGGCATGAGATTTGAAGGGGATAAGATGTAGCTGGAGACAGGAATCAAAGGATAATACTCAAACCTTGCGGGGAGTCTGTATTTAGGAGGTGGTCATCTGGTCCCATCACTTCATGGGAAATAGATGGGGAAACAGTGGAAAAAGTGTCAGACTTTATTTTTGGGGGCTCCAAAATCACTGCAGATGCTGATTGCAGCCATGAAATTAAAAGACGCTTACTCCTTGGAAGGAAAGCTATGACCAACCTAGATACCATATTAAAAAGCAGAGACATTACTTTGCCAACCAAGGTCCGTCTCGTCAAGGCTATGGTTTTTCCAGTGGTCACATATGGATGTGAGAGTTGGACTGTGAAGAAAGGTGATCGCCGAAGAATTGATGCTTTTGAACTGTGGTGTTGGAGAAGACTCTTGAGAATCCCTTGGACTGCAAGGAGATCCAACCAGTCCATTCTAAAGGAGATCAATCCTGGGTGTTCATTGGAAGGACTGATGCTAAAGCTGAAACTCCAATACTTTGGCCACCTCATGCGAAGAGTTGACTCACTGGAAAGGAGTCTGATGCTGAGAGGGATTGGGGGCGGGAGGAGAAGGGGACGACAGAGAATGAGATGGCTGGATGGCATCACCGACTCTGTGGACATGAGTTTGAGTGAACTCCGGGAGTTGGTGATGGACAGGGAGGCCTGACATGCTGTGATTCATGGGGTCGCAGAGAGTCGGACACTACTGAGCGACTGAACTGAACTGAACTGAGAAGGAAGTAAAGGCACAGTGAGTGAAAGACAAAGTAACTAACTAAGGGAAAGGACCAGAAATTAGAACCTAGGGGAGAGAGAGCATTTCAGGAGCCAAGGCATGGCCAGCTCTATGCAAACACTACAGAGAAACTGGTAAAGCAAGTAATGATAGGATTTGTTCCCCACCCTCAACCCCATGTAACAAAAATGATAATGACTTTGAGGTAGTTCTGAGGATTAGTCAAAACATGTGCATCAAACATTTTGTATGAGGTCAACCACAGGAAAAGCATTTAGTCAACAATATCTACTCTTGTAAGTATTATAATTATTAATCAGCACCCAACTATGCTGAGGGTTTTTCTGGTTACACATCTGGATGAGATATATCTCTTATATCTTTGATATACTTTCAAAGAGATCAGCATCAATACAAAAGTAAAAAATGTAAACAGGTAAACACTATTTTATAGTACTGGTTCAATGAGAAAGATGCATGCATAGCAGAGAGTGCCTCAAAGAGAGAAAAGTGAATATTTTATCCATCCATTGTCACATTCAAATGATAGGATTAGCCTTACATATTAAATTACTCTTAGACTTGTAAACTTTGCCAAGCCAGCTCATGGGGTAATGAATCTGTGTAATTATTATGTTCCTTTGCTCAAACCTGGAGGTTCAGACTTTTCAGAGAGAGAACCAACATTCAGTATCCTATGCCTTTTTTCCACACACAGACCTCTTGTTTCCTTTCTCTACCACGAAGAGATCAGAATGACTTTGAACAGTGGGCATTTTTGCTGCTTGAAAAACAGTTGATCTTTAGACCTAGTTTACAAATTAGGCAAACTGATAAATTATTTATAGTAGATTATTTATAGCATGACAAAAATAGAATTTGACAAATTCCAACAGCTTTCTTAGAGCTACTGTTTTCTCCTCAAGAAATGGGTCATTTCACCCTCGGCTGAATCCAGATTTTCTCAAACCTCTCTACTCAAAGTATACTCTGACCAATAGCATTGAGCATCACTTGGATACATGGGTCAAATGCAGAATCCTGGGTCCTATTCCAGACCTGCTGAGTCAGAATCTGCATTTTGACCAGAACTTTAGGGGAGCTGTGTATAGTTTGAGAGGAGTTGGGCTGAGACACAGAATGAGAGCTAAGGAGTTCAACCACAGGCCCTGGGTGGCTCCTCGGTACTGTAGGGTGATGTTAGAGCATCATGACCAAATTTTGGATTGTGATTTAGCTCAGAGTCCATATGGTGAAGGTCATAATTAGAAGAAGTTACTGTTTATTTTATCTGAGGTATGTGATACAGGTTTGCACAAATGGATATTTCTGATTGCAATGGACAAAATGTTTCTGCCCCCTCAAAATGCATGTGTTGAAGTCTTCACCCCCAAGGTAATGGTGTTAGGAGGTAGGACCTTTGGGAGGTGATTTGATTAGGTCATGAGAACAGAACCCTCTTTACTAGAATTAGTACCTTACAAAAGAAGTCTCACAGGGGTCCCTTGCCCCATCTGCCAGGGAAGGTCCCAGCCAAAAAGCTACTGTCTACGAAACAGACCCTCACCAGATATCGATTCTGCTACAGTTTAACCCTGGACTTCTTAGCCTTCAGAACTGTGAGAAATAAATTTCTATTATTCATAAACTACTGAATCGATTATATTTGTGCTATACCATCCCTAACAGACTCATAGGCATTTAGCCATTAAGGATCCGAGAAAAATGATTATTTTGCCACTGGAAACTGCTTCTAGACTTCAGTTCAGTTCAGTTCAGTCGCTCAGTAATGTCCGACTCTTTGCCCCATGAATCACAGCATGCCAGGCCTCCCTGTCCATCACCAACTTCCGGTGTTCACCCAAACTCATGTGCATCAAGTTGGTGATGCCATCCAGCCATCTCATCCTCTGTCGTCCCCTTCTCCTCCTGCCCCCAATCCCTCCCAGTGTCAGGGTCTTTTCCAATGAGTCAATTCTTCGCATGAGGTGGCCAAAGTATTGGAGTTTCAGCATCAGCATCAGTCCTTCCAAAGAATACCCAGGACTGATCTCCTTTAGGATGGACTAAGGGACTCTCAAGAGTCTTCTCCAACACCACAGTTCAAAAGTATCAATTCTTCGGCGATCACCTTTTTTCACAGTCCAACTCTCACATCCACGCATGACCACTGGGAAAACCATAGCCTTAACTAGATGGACCTTTGTTGGCAAAGTAATATCTCTACTTTTTAATTAGAAACAAGTAAAATCTGGAGAGCGCGTCCAGAAATCAGAAATATTGGCAAAGAGCTTCATAGATGATTTATATAAAATTTTCTTTCACTTGCTAAATGCATGACTTTAGGCATTTTTTAAAAATCTCTCTAAGCTTAAATTTTCTCATCCTTAGAATGTGCATAACTACTGTACCTGTATCATAGGGTTACTGTGGAGTTAAATGAACTAGACTATATAAAGCTGTTAGTAGAGCTGAGCCCCAATGAGGGCTCAATAAGTATAACTTGTCTACTATGATTTAGTTTGCTATTATTCTATAATAATTATCTATTATATAATCTCTTATATAAGAATAATGGAATTATTAATAGACTTCTGAATTTGTTGTTATTCAGTCACTAAGGCACATCCAACTCTATTGTGACCCTGTGGACTGTAGCCCACCAGGTTCCTCCGTCCATGGGATTTCCCAGGCAAGAATACTGGAGTGGGTTGCCATTTCCTTCTCCAGGGGATCTTCCCGACCCAAGGATCAAACCCAAGTCTCCTACACTGGAAGGCAAATTCTTTACTGCTGAGTCACCTGGGAAGTAGATTTCTGAATACTCTGGGGGAAATTCATTAGTTTCTAGTTAAGTGATACTGACAAATACTATGAAGCTAGAGATTCTGGTGGCCCTTGAGGAACTATTTTCTTAGCCTCTGCACTGTCGCCAGTGACACTATTTATAGATTTTGTTCCTGCTGTACTTGAGCCAAAATACTGCCCTCTTTCTCAAGGAAATGCCATTAGCTCACCATCCCCACACTGCGCGTGGACATTCTGCAGCTGCAGCAGCAGGTCTGAGCAGATGGACAGAGCAGCCTGTGGACACAGGTTCACCCTCCTTTGCCGCAAGTCATCTTACTTTACATTTTCCCCGAACACTTTTCAGAATGGAAATGCCTTTGTTCCATTTATATTTAGTCAATTATCTGGTTTATTTTCTGTTTTTACTATCTCATTCAACTCAGCACATTAACTCAGTTTAAGGCCTGACAGCTGTGGAAACTTGGTTTATTTACTTTGAGAGAAAAAGGACAAGCTAGCACAGTGTCTCCCTGTTTTGTGAGTCATACAATTGATGATGAGTATGGATGGTATTCTGGCCCTCATATTAAATTCTGTTCTTAAGCCATTAGAGGCAAAACGATATAACTGACTGTAACCTGACACGTTTTCCGGGAAGATGCAAGTGGTTGTTTCCCAAGGGATGCCAATTCATTCTTGTCCACAGGTCTTACTCAGAATATTTAATTCTGACCTATTGGCCCATCCCCCATTAGCTGTTCTTTCTAGCGTCTTTGACTCCCTCAAGGAGATGGGAAGACATTCTCCATTTGCTTCATCTAAAATGCATTTTTTTAAATATTCTTGAAGCCGTGAGAGACATCCTCGAGGCCCTAGTTCCCATGTTCTCGTTAAATTATGAACACTGGATCGTTTCAGTTTAATGGAACTTATTTGTTTTTCATTCTTTGTCCACCACTCTTTTAAGTCCTTTCTCCATACTCCCAGAAGGCTCTGACAGGAAAGTCCGTGCCTTACCTGGAGATGCTTTCACCTCGATGCCTACCCTCCCACCGTGACCACTGTTCCTTCACTGAAGATAAGGCTTGCCTTTGCTTGCCGCCGCAGCCCACGGGCAGGGATCACTCTCCCACTGGGTGCCTTGCAGTCATATTGCAGATTTCACTCACATGGCCGAGCCACTGATGAAAGTGAAAGTCGCTCAGTCGTGTCCAGTTCTTTATGACCCCATGGACTATACAGTCCTTGGAATTCTCCAGGCCAGAATGCTGGAGTGGGTAGCCGTTCCCTCCTCCAGGGGATCTTCCTGACCCAGGAATCGAACCGGGATCTCCTGCACTGCAGGCGGATTCTTTACCAACTGAGCTATGAGGGAAGCCCCGAGCCACTGATAATGATTAAAAATTCAAAAGACTGCCAAAGAGCCACATTTCTGTTCCTTCACAGGAGGGACCTAAAAATATGTATTCTAAATGGCTTCTAAATGGCTACCCTGGGGGTTCAGTGGTAAAGAGTACGCCTGCCAATGAAGGAGACGTGGATTCGAACCCTGATCCGGGAAGAGCCCACATGCCATGGAGCAGCTAAGCCCGTGCCCCGCAACTGCTGAGCCTGCGCACTAGAGCCCGGGATCTGCAACTACTGCTCCCGTGCGCTGTAACTACTGGAGGCTTTGTGCCCTAGAGCCTGTGTTTCACAGCGAGAGAAGCCCCCTTTATGAGAAGCCCGTGCACCACGCCTAGCCCCCGCTCGCCCTAACTAGAGGGGAAAAAAAAAGTGATGCAACAGAGACACAGCAAAACCTAAATAAATAATTAAAAGCAACAACAACCAAAATACCAAATATGACATTTCTCTGGCAAGTCCAGTAATTGCTTAAAAATGAAATAAATAAATAAATAGATGCCTTCTCCCTAAGGCTAATATCAGTTTTGTCTTCAAAGCATCAATGTGACTTCTTTTTATAGGTACACAGGAAGACCAAAGGGTGACAGGAGAAAATGTTTCTATGCTCAGTCTAATTGCTGACTCATTGTATACACCAGTTTTGAATTCCACTTTATATTCCATTTCCAAAATGGGACAGAAAGACGTGGGATAAGCTGCTCTCTAAGTCAGTCAAGTCTTCACGTCCTAAATAGCTCCTCTCAGAAACTTCTCAGGATTTTCTTTGCCCTGTGGGTGGCTCTGAACACACCTCCTTATATCCAGCTGTGCTGTGATCCCTTTTTAGAGATACCACATCTGTGGACAACACAGCTGTGTTCCATTAGCGTGTAGTGTTCAATAGCGCAGGCTCTGTAGCGGCCTTGCCCCATTCCTGCACCATAGATTTGGGCTGATAAATGAACTTCTTTGACCATAGTTGCTTTATCTACAAAGTAGGGGTGATATTAATACATATCCCATAGCCTTACAGGGAAGACTAAATAAACTGTAATTAGAAAGTTGATGTGAAGTATCAAGTATAAAACAAGTAGTATATAGGTATGAAATAGTTATTTAACTTATGAGTTTACAGGTTTGGCTCAGGCCATTATACATTTTTTATGGACCATTTTTTGAAAAGCTTTTTATTTTGTGTTAGGGTTAGCTGATTAACCATGTTGTGATAATTCCAGATGAGAAGTGAAGAGAATCGATCTTACACATGCTTGTATCCATTCTCCCCGAAACCGCAGTCCCATCTAGGCTGCTGCATAACATTGAGCAGAATTTCACCTGCTATACAATAGGTCCTTATTAGTTATCCATTGTAAATATAGCAGTATGTACATGTTACTGTGGGCCATTTTTAACGTCTCTATTGAATTTGTTACAATACTGCTTCTATGTTATGCTTTTGATTTTTTTGACCAAGAGACTTGCGGGGTCTCAGCACCCTGATCAGGGACTGAACCCACACCCCTGCTTTGGAAGGTGAAGTCTTAGCCACTGAACCACCAGGGAAGTCCTCAATATCAGCTTTTAGAGGACAAGATGTTGGTTGTATTTCATTTGTGTGTCTCTGTAATGTAGCGCAATGGTCCGCATTTATTATATGAGTGATTAAATAATCACTTCATGTTTATAATTTGTCACATAAATAGCTTCCAGGTAGACATTTTCCCTTTGGGAGTGTTGTTTAAGATGGTCCTAATGCTAATACTGAAGCTGAAGCTCCAATACTTTGGCCACCTGATGTGAAGAGCTAACTCATTTGAAAAGACCCTGATGCTGGGAAAGATTGAGGGCAGGAGGAGAAGGGGGTGACAGAGGATGAGATGATTAGATATCATCACTGACTCAATGGACATGAGTTTGTGCAAGCTCCGGGAGATAGTGAAGGACAGGGAAGCTTGGCGTGCTGCAGTCCATGGAGTCACAGAGTTGGACACAACTCAGTGACTGAAAAACACCAACAAATGCTAACACTACAGTCGCCTAAACTGGATCTGTAATGCAGCCTGGGGCCTGAGCCGCAGCAGATGTCCCCTTGGGCCCTCCTGGATGGGAATCATAGTCCTTCATTCACTGGGTCATGCTCCAGTAGTCATTTTCCTGTTTTTGTCCCCAGTGATGTAGCCTACCTGCTCAGTTTTCTAATTCTTAGTTTAGTTTTGTTTTCTCCCTTTTCTTAAGATTAAAAAAAAAGCAGAAATATGGCAAAACTCTCAATTTTTGCCATATTGAGCATTTTCAGCTCAGAAACTCTGTTCCTTTGCAGAAAAGCGGGTTGCAAACGTTGCAGCATCAAACGGAATTGACATGTGACCTTTGCTCTTACTGATTATTGCTTATTTGTAGCAGACACGTTCCTTCCCCATTTAGACCTTAATGCTTCTTCATGAATTAGTCACTCACATTGAGTGTTTACAACTCCAAGCTTAACACCATTAGCCCTGATAATATCCCTTCCTTCCAAGATTTCCAGGTTATTCAGATAGGCTATTTCTATGCCAGTCTTGTCTCAGGATTATTATTTTACATATTTAATAAATAAAAAAAGAGAATGATGCAAAGTGGTAGAAGGCAGGTAAGATTAATGGGTTGAACTGGCCAATTACCAGACCACCTAGTTTTTACTGGTAGCTTTTTTCTTATTTTATTTCATTTTAGTGTGGGAGTATAATTGTTATACAATGTTGTGAGTTGTAAGCAATTGTTTCACAATGTGTACAGTTTCTGCTGTACAGCAGAGTGAATCTTCTGATCAGAGAGCCTGGGGACGAATAAGAAAAATGACAACCTTTCCTGAATCCTGTTCCCAAATGGAAGCTATAGTAATGGCATACCCTTTGGTAGCTGAAAGCATGTAGCTGTAAGAATTAAGTGTTTCAGTTTTCAAAATGGTAGTTCATGGATTTTCTTAGCTTCTTCCTGATGTGGGTTTATGGCCAGTTAGATGGTGATACAAATACAAGGCTTGCTAAAATGTACCAAATGCTGGTGGCTATTTTGAGAAAGGAGCCTTTAGGCTATCAGACTAAGCCACCTCAGCAATACTGTCAATTGCTAAGAATTTAGCTCAACTCCCTAAGAATAGGGGCACATTTTTGTTGTTCTGGACTGTTGATTTGCATCTTGGTGCATCCCTACATAGGTACCTTTTCTCCCCTTTGGTTTCATTGTCATTCTGTCCTGATGTATTCCAACCTCACCACAAAAGAATGACAGGAACAGACATCTAAGGCACTCATCTCGGAATGGAGAGCAGGTTGAAAAATGATTCCTTAGCCATTGCTACTGCTTAGTGCGTTTCTGGATTAGTATTAAGTGTCATTAAACAGCACAACATGCATACGTTCATCCATCCCTGTATTCAGTGCTTTTTCCGTGACTATCAAGTACAACTGGGTGACCTCCTGACTTTACCGTGTACGGGCTCTGTGATACTGGGTATGGTTATTAACCTCGCTGAACTTCAGTCACTGCATATTCAAAGGATGAACGATAATAACTAACACAAGGTTGTTAGGGAGTTAAATGATATTTACAAGGATGGATGCTGACATGTAGGAGGTACTCAAGAGATGGTAGCCCGAAAGAGTATTTCTTACATTTTTGGTAATTTATAGTTATAATTTTCAATGTACGTAGTGACTGTGTTTGTGTAGTCTTAATAGTGGCATTAAAAAACCCATTTTAGGTTTCTTTAAAATCTAAGGAATTGGATTTTGTCCTCCTTCCTTTTTGTTGTTTGGTCACTAAGTCATGTCCGACTCTTGCAACCATGTGGACCGTACGTAGCCCACCAGTTTCCTCTGTCCATAAGATCTCTCAGGCAAGAATACTGGAGTGGGTTACCAGTTCCTTGCCATTTCCTCTTTCTTACTATATTAAAAAACTTATAAGAAACAAAATAGGTTTCCTTTTGATAGATCTGTTAATAGAGAGGGAAGCATACACTGAGACTTCTTTGGACCATAAAATAATAAAAAATTGGTAGGCATTTTTTTTATATATATATAAGAAGGCATGTTTTTCCTTATGAGAGGACAGTTGTAGAAGTTTTAAAATTTAAAATAGTCAAAGATCTCACCTTTGGGAAAAATCAAAAGCAATATCTTTTTCTTATATGATAAATCAAGAATTGTGGACTGAATATCCATGACTCCTCTTTTTAAATACCACACTTGTGGGACAGAGAGACATTTGCCTCTCATATTCTGAGTCTGTGAGTTTGAATCAGAGCAAGTTAAGAACCATGTTTTCCTCATACACCTCCTGTGACTTTTTTAGAAGTATGCTTTTGAATTGTGGTGTTGGAGAAGACTCTTGAGAGTCCCTTGGACTGCAAGGAGATCCAACCAGTCCATCCTAAAGGAAATCAGTCCTGAATATTCATTGAAAGGACTGATGCTGAAGCTGAAACTCCAATACTTTGGCCACCTGATGCAAAGAACTGACTCATTTGAAAAGACCCTGATGCTGGGAAAGATTGAAGGTGGGAGGAGAAGGGGACAACAGAGGATGAGATGGTTGGATGGCATCACCAGCTCAATGGACATGAGTCTGAGTAAACTCTGGGAGTTGGCAATGGACAGGAAGGCCTGGCATGCTGCAGTCCATGGGGTCAGAAAGAGTCGGGACACGACTAAGCGACTGAACTGAACTGAACTGAATTTCCTTTTCTCATATGTCAGTTATATGAGTCTTTGAAAAATCTGTATCTCTAGATGATGTCTGTGTTCAACCAACTTGAAGATTCTCCCATTTGGGTTTTGCAGAGGGATTTGGAGAGTGAGGGTTTTGACTTGACCCTGGTCTTCTTCAGGCCAGGCCTAACTTATCCAGGTAAGGACATGTACTGGAAGTGAGGAAGAGAATTATGCTCTACAGCCCTTTCAGAAGTTCCAGGACACCCTCGTGGAGCCACACCTGCTGCTGAGAGCATGCTAGTAGTAACAGAGAAGGGTGTGAGGGCCAGGGACACGGGCAAGAATTAAGTCAATCTTATACTTGCCGGTTCCAATACTGAGCTGGATCTCATCCCATGCTGAGCCAGAGTTGCTAGCTCATCATTAGCTATGACGTCTACAGATCTGTTTGCTTGAGGCTTTAAGATCCAAGACTGCCACAAGTGCCTTCAGCCAGGTTCCCGTCTGACCATTTCTCTTATTTGTAGCAGTGCTTGTTAATTTTGAAAATATAAATAGGCTCTTCTTAAAAGAAAACAAAAAGTGTCTTGCAAGCTCCAATTTGAGAAAAAAATGTTTTAAAATACAGTGTTCTCTCACCGAAGAAAAAGGTAACTATGTAACATATATTAATTAGCTTGATAAGTAATCATTTCAAGATACATCAAAACATCACATTGTATGTCTTAAATATACCACTATTGCTAAGTGTTTGCTCAGTCATGTCCGGCTGTTTGCAACCCTATAGACTGTAGTTGACAGGCTCCTCTGTCCATGGAATTTTCCAGGCAAGAATACTGGAACGAGTTGCCATTTCCTACTCCAGGGTATCTTCCCGACCCAGGGATCGAACCCGCGTCTCTTGTGTTGGCAGGTGCCTTCTTTACCACTGAGCCACCTGGGAAGCCCATCTTAAGTATATATAATTATTATTTATCAATTAGACCTCAGTAAAGCTGGGAAAATAGATAAAAGACAATGGCTTCTGAAAAGAGTCAAGTCAAAAGTCCAGAGTTTGAACCCAAAGAAAGAAGACTTCCCGGGACAAGGTCATTAGCTCTGTTTTACACAACCTCAAAAACCAATGTCGGTAGAAGCTCTGGCATTCTTAAGAACTAATTAGATCTCGAATGGGCTCTTCATAGGAGAGAGTTTCCTACCTCTGGAGGTATTGAAGAAAAAGTAAGGACAGACACTTTTCAGGGTTTTTGAAAGAATTTATTTATCACAAGTACATTTTGTACTTGATAACTACCAAGGTTCTTCTCTATCTTAGAAATTCTATGATTATTTGTATTGGATCCATTTTCAACCCTTTTTTTCCCATTGGGAAGTTGTTCTCTGATGCATCAGTACACTTTTTCTTCTTTGAAATTTAACAAGAAACTATAGAAGTCCAAAGCATTTAAAAGTGATGGCTAATTAACATATTACTCTCAGAGAAATACGATCAGAGGGATCAAAGGTGGGATGGAGGTTTTATTTGTTTTTAGCATCATCCTGATTTCCTCTGCTGTGTGAAGGATGGAGACAGATTAGGAGAGGAGAGGAGACAGTGGGGGAAAGGGGCCCCATACTCAGTTCCCAGCAAAGGGAGGAAGACAAAGAAATCTGATTCTGGAAGACACGGGTAACACAGTGCTGGCTTGTCACGGTCATGTAGAATACCCATCTCGCCTTAGACCGGACCTGAAACACCTCCCTTAAGAGGATCCCCGCACAGCTGTTAGACATCCTGGTATGTCACAGTTCTGCCACCCCTCCTCCTCTTGTTTTGCAGCCTGGAGACTTTGCAGAGCCCTGGTTAATTAATGTTGAACCTTTCAGGGTCTCTGTGAATCTCGGCAGGGGTGGTAGGGGACTAGAATTTAATTAAAGGCACAAGCAAGGTGGAGACTGTCGTGTCTTAGATTCCAGGAGGAATCATTGTATGGAGCTTGCTGGCGGGAGAGTGGCAAAGTGTGCAAAAGTCAGAGGAAGATGATATCCAAAGGCCTCAATATGGAAGAAGAAGAACACAGAGATGGGATGATCCAGCTGAGCTTTAGCAAGGTGTGGTCATAGAGGTGTGTGTGTCTGTGTGTGTGCGTGTGTGCACGTGTGCCCTTGCAGTGTAAACATACTGTCTTAGAGGTAGCAGCCCTTTCCCCTGATAGATATTTGATGATGGCAGCAACAAAACCTAAACAGAGAATAATTAAAGAGCAAGGGGTAGCTAATGAAATGAAAATAACTTTAAAAGGATGAAAAGAAATTGTTGTTAACACACCATGTGGTTAACCCATGAACCTAGCTGCTGTGGAAACATAATAACACAGAGTCAGCTCCTGCAATGCAAATAAGCTCCTTCCTGGGTGGAAATGGGGCTCTTCGGAGAAAGATTAACTTTTCTGTCCATGGGGGCATAATTTAACTCACTGGAATAGTAATTTGATGAATGGCACCGTTGTGGACCTGGTGAATGCTGCCGCTTTCTATTAGGAAAGTCATGTGCTGCAAACCCCTGAAGAAAAACATTCTTGAGCGCCTCCAACCCAGCAAAAGGACAGCTTTGAGCCTGCTCATGTTCAAGCGTTCCAGCACTGGAAATAAATCTCTAAGGTCTGGTCACACGTGACTCACACAGGGCAGAATGAACCTCCTCCAGAAAACATTTCTCCAAGGGTCGGGGGGCTGCTTGCCGGCTCTGCCCGCACTGGGTTTCGGGATCTTGATGATTCTTGTCATCCTGCCACTAGTTGCCTGCAGTCCTGAGCCTCAGCGAGTCTCCTCTCTGAGCTGTGTCTTGATGGGTCTGAACCCAACACAGCCTTGCCGTCAGGTGGGCCCCCTGGTGATTGTAGTACTCCTCCTTGGTTCCAGTTATTTTTGTGCATGCTTCATTGATTCTTGCTACCCACTTCCTGTGGGCACACTTACTCCCTGAGAAGCAGGGACTCTTTCTCCCTCATTTATGCCTTCTCTGTGACATCTAGCTGCTCAGTGTGTCACCTAATATAGGTGCTCAATAAATATTTAACAAAGTAGCTGATACTTCTTGATACTTCATCTGGCCCCATCACTTCATGGCAAATAGATGGGGGAAAATGGAAACAGAGACAGACTTTATTTTCTCAGGCTCCAGAATCACTCAGGACAGTGACTGCAGCTTTGACAATAAAAGATGCTTGCTCCTTGGAAGAAAAGCTGTGATGAACCTAAGCAGTGTATTATAAAGCAGAGACATTACTTTTTCGACAGAGGTCCTCTAATCAAAGCTATGGTTTCTCCAGTAGTCATGTATGGATGTGAGAGTTGGACCATAAAGAAGGCTGAGCGCCGAAGAATTGGTGCTTTCAAACTGTGGTGCTGGAGAAGATTTTTGAGAGTCCCTGGGACAGCAAGAAGATAAAACCAGTCCGTCCTAAAGGAAATCAACCCTGAGTACTCACTGGAAGGACTGATGCTGAAGCTGAAACTCCAAAACTTTGGCCATCTGGTGCGAAGAACTGACTCATTGGAAAAGACCCTGATGCTGGGAAGGATTGAGGGCAGGAAGAGAATGGGTTGGTTGGATGACATCACCAACTCAGTGGACATGAGTATGAGCAAGCTCATATAGATAGTGAAGGAAGTGCGGGGTGCGGCAGTCCGTGGGGTGGTCAAGAGTTGGAGACGACTGAGCTACTGAACGACAACAAGCTGATACTTCAGGAAATATGGAAACGCCCTATCCCCGCTGTTCTACTTCTTGGACTCTCGCTCTTCAGAGGATTTGTTTGGGAAGCCATGGAGGAATGTTTTTAATGAGACAGTCTTTGATGACAGTCAAGAAAGCAACATCAGCAAAAGATGGTGGCAACAGACCTGTGATGTTTTCTGCCAACGGGTGTTCCTCCTGTCTGCATGGAAAGATGAAACCAAAAGTTTTCTTCCACTCTTGGGTGAATGAACTGGCTGTGCTTTTAGCCTTTGCTAATGGAGCTTTGGCCGCCCAGCTCCCTGGTGGCTCAGAGGTTAAAGCATCTGCCTCCAATGCGGGAGAGCCGGGTTCGATCCCTGGGTCAGGAAGATCCCCTGGAGAAGGAAATGGTAACCCACTCCAGTATTCTTGCCTGGAGAATCCCATGGACGGAGAAGCCTGGTAGGCTACAGTCCAGTGGGTCACAAAGAGTCGGACGCGACGGAAGGGAACGGAATGGAGCTTTAGCCGCCCAGCTCTAGGAATTTACCTTGGCCAAACTGCTTCCTCCAGGATGGAACATGCCCCCAGCAGCTCCGCCCTGTGACCCCCTCAGCCTTGTCCCCTGTCTAGTGTCACTTCTGATGCGCTAAGTCATATGCCACACAGACACGGTCAAACCAAATTAAAGAAGAAAAAGACCTCAGGCTTCCCTGACTGCATATTGCCCTTATCAAAGGACATTATTCCAATGGAGCATGTGCCCTTCACACACACACACACACACACACACACAAAGATTTTTCTACAAAAACAGCTGTGGTTGGGGGAAGACACAAGGTAAAATATATGCAGCTCTCATCTAGAGAATAAAGCGAAGAGAGGGTGGTCAGCAGTAGCAATCCTACTGGCTAACTCACCTTTCCATAATACATCCTATTATCTGTCTCATGTTTTCTCTGACTGAGGTTGAATAGTAGAGAAAGATAGGTATTAGTTTTCGGGAGATAAGACACACACACACACACACACACACAGATTAATTTGTACCCGCAACCTTTTCAGTCTTATATTTGACAGGTTACATGTGGACAAAGCCTCATAAGGGCTCTAGGAATGGTTTAGATCCAAGTGAAAATAATGTCTGAAAAAGTCATTACCTTTTTTGATGAAGGCAGTCCCTTTTTGGCTTTTGATACTATGTTGCTTTGGCCACCTCATGCGATGAGTTGACTCACTGGAAAAGACTCTGATGCTGGGAAAGGTTGGGAGCGGGAGGAGAAGGGGACGACCGAGAATGAGATGGCTGGATGGCATCACCATCTCTGTGGACATGAGTTTGAGTGAACTCCGGGAGTTGGTGATGGACAGGGAGGCCTGGCGTGCTGTGATTCATGGGGTCGAGGAGAGTCGGACACGACTGAGCAACTGAACTGAACTGAACTGAACTGAATGCCTAAGGAGAAAGCAGGCCAGTTTCTCCAAAGCAAGGACTTTAAAAACTCACAACAATGCTGAGAAGATGCTACGATTGTGTCCACTTTACAAATGAAGGAACTGAAGCACAAAATGTTTATGGTCGTCCTGCCAATGAGCTGGATTTGTCCTGGGTCCCTCCTGGTCTGTCTGCCTCCACTGGACATGCTCTTTCTTCTTACTGTTCGTACACATCACAACAGCATCCAACCTGAAGAGCACCAGTTTTATACTAAACCAAAGAAGCTGAAAATAAGAGTTGAAAAAGAAAACAGACAAGAAAAAGCACCAGCTGAGTTAGAAGATGCATTTTGTACTTCTTGATCAGGCTTTGATGGCTGGAGCATCAAGGTCCAACTCTCACCTCAATCCTCAGACATGGAAGGTAAGAGAAACTTAAGACCAAATAATAATCCAGGAACCAAAGGTGGGGATGTGGCTTACGAAGTGTCTTAGTTTCCTCAAGATATTATAACAAAGTATCACGAGCTAGATGACTTATAACAACAAAAATGTGTTGTCTCATAGTTCTAGAATCTGGAAGTCCAGAAGCAAGGCAGGGTAGTGCTCCTTCTGAAGGCTGTGGACAGAGTCCTTTCTGGCCCTTCCTAGCTTCTGGTGATGGCCGTCAGTCCTAGGCTGTTCCTTGGCTTGCAGCTGCGCCACTCAATCTCTGCCTCTTCAATCACATGGCATTCTACTTGTGTGTCTCTCTTATCCATGTGACTTTTCCCTCTTCTTATGTGGATTAGTCTATTGGGTTAGAGGGCACCCTATGACCTCATCTTATCTTGATTATATTTGCAAAGACTCTATCTCCAAATAAAGTCATATTCCCAGGTATCAGGGATGAGGGCTTCAGCACATCTCTTGAGGGGATCCTACTCAACCCCTAACCGCACACGTAATTGTGCTTCTTCATGTTTCTGTGGGCTGCTGCCCATGGTCACTAAGCGTGCCGTTGCTCATATGCTGAGCTGTGGGGGGACACCCAGGGATTCAAGCTCTTTGACCGGCGGCCCTGGGATACGCTTCACACTCTGCTGCCTTTGCCAGCTCCCCCTTATTCGGGATCACTCTTGTGTCCTGCAGAGTGTGCGGGTTGGCCTTTGACAAAGTGCAGCCTAAGTCGTTCCTCTTTCAAGCGCCTAACCCAGAGCAAAAAGGCAGAGACCCACATGCCTTCTCTGAGATTATCTTTTGATTACATATCCTGAGAGCAGAAACATCACAGATGTGGCCCTTGATCTAGAAATCAAAGTGCGTGTTCCCTAAGGGAAACACTAACTCTGTGCAGATATCACTGAGCGTCACACACCCCGGTGCGTCGCCTCCACAGTATCCTCTCACAGTCCATGCAGTAGGGGCCAGAGGGGTTCCTGGAGCAGGGGCAGCGACACCCCAGAGACTTAGACACCCCCACCAGAGGGGCAGAGATGGCCAGTGGAGCAAAGGCATTTGAGGACCTCTGGTATGTTCTATTCATTTCACAGCTCAGAAAGGATAAATGACCGGACTAAACCATTTATTGTCAGGTGAATGACACTGCTCCGAAGTCAGACCGATTAGCTGGCTGGGGCCCTTTTAAGTGATAGAGCCTGGAGTTTCCATGCAGTGGATGGTGTACCCGTCACCACAGGACAGCTGTTGGAGCAGAGGCATACCAGCCTGGGTTTCTGTCTTGGTTCTCCCCTTGCAAGTTGCGTGGTTGGGGGAAAGTTTCATCATCTGTAACATGGTCATGAGAATGATAGTATTGGTGGCCCAGTGGTTAGGAATCTGCCTTGCAATGCAGGGGAACCGGATTCAATCCCTGGTCGAGGAACTGAGATCCCACATGCCACTGAGCTACTGAGCCTGCAGGTAACTAGGGAGTCTGTGGACCACAGCAAAAGATCCCACGTGATGCAGTGAAGACCCCCCAAGTGCCGCAGCTAAGACCTGACACAATCAAATAAATTTGTCAAGGAATATTAAAAAGATCCATGGAAAAGAAAGGAGGTCCCACTGAGAAAGTTGTGATGATGATATTATCTATCTCATAGAGTAGATACGGGGATCGGATTCATGGGTATTGAAAGGACTTAGCACATTGCCTCACACAGCTGAAGTGCTAAGAAAGGGCTGCCATGATTATGACTGTTGTCCTTCACTTTAGAATCCGTGTGTCCTGAACTTACTATAGCTTAGGTATGGGAGCCCCAGGGCATGGGGAAGACACATTCACTTCCCCTGAACCTTGGCATATTCAGAGCAGTGAGATCGAGCAGAGGCAGGGCAGCGAGGGTGGGCACAGGCTGAGCATGCAGTCACCGCGCAGGGCAGCAGAGAGGGAATCTTCCTGAAGAGCTTCTGTTATCTCTCCTGCTGCCTGCCGGCTCAGTAGCTCGGTGGCACATGGGATCTTAGTTCCTCGACCAAGGATCGAATCCAGGTCCCCTTCATTGCAAGGCTCTTTCTTCACCACTGGACCGCCAACATTATTATTATCATTTTACAGATGACAAAACTTTCCCCAAATCACACAGCTTGCAAATGGAAGAACCAAGATAGAAACCCAGGCTGTATGACTCTGCTCCTAACACCTGTCCTTCCTGGTGGAAGCCTTCAATATATTCAGAGAAAAGGACGCAGGGTTTGGCAGCCAAGAAGTAGGAGACCAAGAAAGTAAGGCTGAGATTGATCAGTTCTCTCAGGTCTGGTTAGAACCCCTGATCCCAGAACCAAGTTGTGAAGGGTAATTTTGTTGTATTTGTGATGCTCTAAGGGTCTGATGAAGGGTATAGCAAATACATTTCTACATTCTAAGCATCCATACATCTACAGTCCTTTCTCATCCTTGTATCTGTATCAAGCACTGTCTCTTGCATTATGAATGTCTTTGCCTCTGGACCCGTGTCTGTCACCCTCCTTTCTAGTCAGTGACTCTGACATGCCATGAGCTTGAAAAATAGATTCTGTGCTGTTAACCTTAGGTGAAAGTCAAGCCCCAAGCTCCTTCAATATCTCTTTTTTCGTTTGCTTTCTTTGAGGAGGTGGCCTTTAAAGAGAGGAAAAAATTTGAACTAGGATTTCTTTCACATTTAAGTCGTGGTTCTTTTTCTAGTTGTTTTGTGGTCTCCTTCAAGTTTCGTGATTTCTTTAGATGACAGAAAATCCCATTTTACAGATGGACAAACTGATGCTCAGAGAAGCATCTAGTTAGAAAAGAGAATAGGAATTCAATATCTAGATCTGTCCAACTCAATACCCACATCCTTTCTACTTTGTGGCACCCTTTTCAAGTATTGAAAATGGCTAAAGATATAGGTTTCCAATATATAGATACTTATATAGTTTTAATGATTACTACATCCAACCAGTCCATTCTAAAGGAGATCAATCCTGGGTGTTCATTGGAGGGACTGATGCTAAAGCTGAAACTGCAATACTTTGGCCACCTCATGCGACGAGTTGACTCACTGGAAAAGACTCTGATGCTGGGAAATGTTGGGGGCGGGAGGAGAAGGGGACGACGGAGAATGAGATGGCTGGATGGCATCACCGACTCTGTGGACATGAGTTTGAGTGTACTCCGGGAGTTGGTGATGGACAGGGAGGCCTGGCGTGCTGTGATTCATGGGGTCGCGGAGAGTCGGACACGACTGAGCGACTGAACTGAACTGAACTGAACTGAACATAAAACATACTTGCGTACCTGTGTTTTCCATGCGTGATCTCCACCACCACCACCACCATCTAGTCTTTCTCAAGGGACTGCATATTAATAACTCTTAAAATCTCTGCTGTGTCAGGTGAGTGGGAAATGGACAAGATGGTAGAGTTTGGGTTGAGGAACAGACTTTGAGCACTGAACAGCAGGCAGCCTCACTGTTGGCAGAGTAACGAGAAGGCTCTGTGGCTTACCCATGCCATCATGGCAAAAAATAGCAGAGAACAGCTGGTGAGCTGTCAGAATGATCTTAAGGAGGAAAAGTGAAATGTCTCTGCATGGTGCTTTAATCGAGAGTTATTTGGACAGAACTGAATCGCCAGGGGAGGAACAAGCGAGGTGGTAACTCACCCTTCCCTGGCCTTGTGTCTCTCTGAGATGTGGTTCTGAGTCACGAGCCTCCTTCACACACATACAACCCCCTTTACATACTCTCCCCCCACGCCCCCAACGTGACCCACACACTCAGATATATAACTGTGTATCCAAAGAAATAACCATGAACAAAAGACACATTTTAAATACCGACAGATATTTCATCAGGACAGAATCTAAAGAGACATTGGATACGTTAGCAATTATGAGTTTTTTGGGAAACGAGGTCTTTTTCAATAGCTGTGTCTGAGTCCTGATATGGCTTTAGCTATTTCATGGCATAGTTTAAATGTGTGCCTGCAATTAAAAATGTTTAATGGTCATTAATACTTTGCCATGATTGGTAAGTTCAGTGAAGGGGTGAAGTCAGGGGTGCAAAGGAAGGACACATAGGTGGGGACAAGCATTCTGACTGTGGCGGGAACTTATTTCTGCTGTGGGAGAAGAAACAAATTGAGAACCAACCTTTTGCATCAAATTGCAAAGAGGCTTCCCGCTGGGAACAGTTTAGATGACCTGAAGTAGCTGGAGTCGTGATTTTTTTTTTTTTAATGGGTATCTAAGGTTGTAGCTTGGAGCTAGAGAACCAGGTGTTGTGATTTGGGTTGTGACCTTGAACAGAGGCTGCTACCTTTTGGCTTCCGCTTCAGATAATGAATTCTGCTCCCACTCCCTCCCTCTTAGGGAAGGATGAATCAATCAGGTGCTCCAGAGCCTTCTGAAGGAATGGTTTTGGTATATGCAGCAACTGGACATGGAACAGCACAGTTATCTATGGAGGGATACTGTTGATGCTATTCATTTTGCTGTCCCTATAAGGTAGTTCTTTGGAATCAAAAGCAAAGAGCAATCGTTTGTCCAATAGATGGAACAGGAAAAAATGCAGGGTGCATTTACATAAGCTACGGAGCTCAGATTAAATTTTTAAATAGTAAATTGATTTTTTTCTTCAAATTTTTAGTATTTCCAGTTGTGAGGTGGAATTATTTGCTTCTAATGATAGGAACATTCTGCAAATTGTTGTTGAACATTATACAGGTTGTGATTTTAAGTGAATAAAAGAATGCTTTTATATGGCTGTTTTCAGCAGTTCTGTGATATTTACATTAAAAAATTTTTTTTAATTGAACCCTAGTTGATTTCCTGATTTTGATACTTTTAGAGTGAAGCAAAGGAGATGCAGTGTACTGGGAGTTAGTCATTTCCCGAACTAGCAATGAACAGTCGCCCCATTCCTGATGTCCACCCTGACCAGATGATCATCAGTGAGCATGCGTTGGGTCCTTATAATGGACAGACTTATGTGTTTGTTGCTCATTACCTTGGTCTACTGCTCCTTTTGCTTAGGTTTTTACACTTTGGCCTTTCTCTTTTTATAGCGGTTATCGATAGGATCGTTGTGAAGTCCCTAATGTAGTACCTGAAGTATCTCCATATATTTTAACTCCTGTAAACAAAATAAGTTTTGGCTTTGCTGAAAAATTGAATTTCCTGAAAAAAAAAAAATATACACTCTCCTAAAGCTCAAGCTTGGCTTTAGTTCAAACATGGAAAGTTTCTTGGTAAAGTATATTCTGCTTGGCGTGGTCTATCCATTCTTAAGAGAGGCAAAGTAGAAATTACATTATCCTGACTTAGAGGAAACAGGGACAATTCTGACCACTGAGTAATCAACAGCAAAACAGACTAATGGTCTCAACTAGAAAAAAAAAAGTCTTCTAAATTCATGACTTTTCCAGAAGACACTACCACTGGCTTCAAGTTAAGAAACGTGATTCTGTTAGGGACTAAGCAATGGCAGCTGAGTTTCCTTCTGTATTATCAGTAGCTGTTTAGAATGGATTGCAATACCAACACTGCATAAGTTCAAAAATTTAAATTAGATGCAAAAAAGGGATACAACTTACCATAACATCACTTTAAAAAATGTATTGGAGTATAGTTGATTTACAGTTACACATTGACATCAGTAGAGTGAAAATATTGTGTGGCAGTTTCCTTGCATTTGAGTCACAACTTGGAAATCAGTAATAGAAAGTTTTGAGTCTTTTGTTTCCTGAAGCTGAGTGTATTAGTCATTGCTTAATAATGCTGCATAATAAACCACATCATAATTTACTGGCTTAGAATACCAGATATTTATTTCTGTGTTCACAGTCTTGCAGGTTGACTGAAGTGTGACTTATCTCAGCCAGACTCAGCACAGTAGCACTTCTTTGGGCTGCCGCTGAGCTAGGATTGGCTCCAGGCTGAAATTAGATTCAGGTCTGCCCTATGAGCCTTTATTCTGGGGCTCACGCTGCAGGGTCGGGGGCTTCCTGGGCCATCCTCTTTTCATGGTGCATTCCAGAGCACAAAGGGGCAAGCCAGGCTTGAGAAGTATGTCTAAAGCCTCGACTGGCATCGCATCCACTTCCATTCTGTTGGTCAGACAGGTCATGTTGAAAAGCCATGGTCATGAGATGGGAAGGAATTTTTTTTTTCCTACTGTGGAAAGACACTGCAAAGTTACACAGTATTCCAGGGAGCGAAGAAATGGGATAGTAATCAAAATCACCACATGGACAAACCGAGTTACCTCCTTGGTTATACTTGATGACAAAATTTAGACTCCTCCAGACAGATATTAGAAGTCATCTAGATTAACCTTCCTCCCAACATAGTAATTGTTTCCACAGCAGTCCTGATAAATGCATTTTCATTGGGTGCTTGATTTCCTCTGGTCCTTCTCCCATGATTTGGCAAGGTAGCCTGCCTTATTGTGGGAATATTTGCACAGTATAAAAAAAACAGCATTATTTTTCATCAAAATCTGCCCCCCCATACATTCTCCCTGCTCCTCAGAAGTTGGTAGTCAGGAGTCTTTTTTCATGAAATAGTTCTTTATGATGGCAGCTAGCATATATTCCTCTTAAAGTTTTTGCTTTTCTAGTTCCCATAATCTTTGCTCAAGAGACATGAAAGTATTTTTCCATCCTTGCCAAGCTGCTGTGGACTATCATTAAAACCTGTGGATAAGTTTATTGAAACCAAGTGTTTATTAGAGAGCAGTGTGCTCTGCTCTTTGCCTGACTTCTGCTGGACACAGGGAGACCATTCCCATCTCCAAAAGCAACACTCTTCTATTCAAGCATTAAGAGTTTACATAAAAGTTTTTATAGAGATTCTATGCTATTTCTAAATCCTATTGAGCTCCTGGTCATATAACACCACTATCTCTTCTCTCAGAAATCCATTTTGACTGAGTTATCCTAATCCCACACTTATCTAATTGTTTCCTTTATGTAGGTGACTCTATTTTACTAAATTTCATTGAGTTATATCCTCTATTTTCCATAGCATTTCATTTCAGTTCAGTTAAGTTGCTCAGTCGTGTCCAACTCTTTACAACCCCATAGACTGCAGCACACCAGGCCTCCCTGTCCATCAGTAACTCCTGGAGTTTACTCAAACTCATACCCATTGAGTTGGTGATGCCATCCAACCATCTCATCCTCTGTCGTCCCCTTCTCCTCCTGCCCTCAATCTTTCCCAGCATCAGGGTCTTTTCCAATGAGTCCATTCTTTGTATCAGGTGGCCAAAGTATTGGAGGAGATTCAGCTTCAGCATCAGTCCTTCCAATAAAGAGTCTTCTCCAACACCACAGTTCAAAAGCATCAATTCTTCAGTGCTCACCTTTCCTCACAGTCCAACTCTCACATCCATATATGACCACTGGAAAAACCATAACATTTACATTCTGACAGTTCAGGATATTCCTCCCATATGTAGGACAGAGGGGAATTTCTAACCCTGGCTTTTTTTCCTTGATCCAAGTCACTGATACAAGTATTGAGCAGGGAGTTGCTGAGAACTTGGCCCTGCCGCCAGCCCCGCAAGATCTGGCCATCTGCTTAGTGGGCCATCTATAAATCTTTGTAATGTGTGAATGGTGCGCATTTTTCTCCATTGTAATCTCAGAGATATCACTAAAGCCCTTGTCTGATGCTTTGTTGTGATTTTTACCCTCTGCCCACATCATCTTGCTGACCTTCCCACTTGGTAAATGTATTCTCAAGAAAATGAGATTATCTTGGTGTGACTCTTCTTGGTGAAGCTGTGATAGCTCATTGCATCTCCTTGTAGTTTCTAAAGCCCAGAGGTCACAAAGTCAAGTGCTCATAAAGGCCAAACAGGTAAATGTTTGGATCAGAAGCTGGGTGTAGGCTTTTTTTTTTTTATTTTTTTAATTAACAGAAAAAGACTCTTTGCCAATTGAACGAAATCCTTCTGTTAGTAAATTTCACCTGCCATTTAATAATTCCTCTTCCAAGTAGATTTACTGATTATTTGTATGAACTGAACTGTTTCTCCATTTTGAAAATGATCCCTCAATTGGTATATCCCCTGCCACAGATATGGAAGGGACCATACACGTCCCAGGCTTCCCTAGTGGCTCAGATAGTAAAGAATCTGCCTGCAATGGTGGAGACCCAGGTTCTATCCCTGGGTGGGGATGTTCCCCTAGAGAAGGGAATGCAACGTACTCTTGCCTGGAGAATTCCATGGACAGAGGAGCCTGGCAGGCTATAGTCCATGAGTCACAAAGGGTCGGACATGACTGGGCAACTAACACACAGGTAGGCACACATAAATGTCCCAGTTCCACCCCAACTCAATTTAAAAATTCCCCCTGCAGTGTCTCTAACAAATGATTGTACTTTTAAAAGTATATGTCTTCATCAAACGAGGGTGGTCTCCCTATATCCTAATGCAGCTGCTACTATTCTGTCTTTCTTTTCTGTCTCCGAGGAAGAACTGCCTTGCGCCCCTCTACAGCTGAGCTACCTGTATCCTTGGCCTCCTGCCCTTTGGTCTCTTCTGGGACCTCATGCCATCTGTTAGCTCATTTCTCTGTTATCTGTTACATTTCCCCTCCTCTGCCTCTTCTCCATCTGCTCACAACATGCTCAAATATTTTTAAACAATACTTTCTGTCATTCAACTCAATGGCTTCCCAACTGAAGACAAGTTTAGTTTTATTCATTAGTAGAACCTCCAAAGCCAAACATGATTCAACCTCAACCTGCATTTGTATCCAGCAAAGCTATTTCTCTTTATTGTATACACTACCCTCTCACCAAATTCATCCACTGACTAGACCTCACCTTTCCTTTGGGCTGTGCTTGTCTCATTGCTTAGAATGCAGTTTCATCGACATTATTTTCACTCTTTCCATTTTTTGAAATCCACCATCTTATATGAACCCAACCTGTCAGTCACCTCTTCCTTGAAACCTGTTGAATTTTGACTGTCTGTGTCATTGCCTTTACCACTTTCTATTTTTTAACTGCTATTCTGTCCATGTCTTGTCTCAGCTTCTCAGTTAAACTTGTTGGAAACTTATACTATGTCCTGTGTGTCTTTATATCTTTAGGATCTAGCACAAGTGTTGGTATGTGCTATGTACACAACAAATGCTTATTGATTGGTGGAAACTTGGTTCTGAGATTTATTACTAATGATCAATCTAAGTGCTTTACAATGTTAGACTCAACTCCATACATATCAGGACAACACTCTTGAGCTTTATGTAAACTAAATTTTCTTCCTGTAAAACAAAAGGAGCTATCCTTTGTTTTTCATTTGATGTGTTACAGACCCTGGACTAGGTTTCTTTCATAAATATTACATGTGTGTTATCTCTTTTTTACCGCTACAAAAATCCTGTTTGTTAAGTTTTTTTTAAGGTTGTTGTTCAGATGAAAAAGCAGGGGCTAAAAATAGTTATGTAAAGTGTTACTTATTTCAGAACTGATAAGCCAGATCTGTCCTTGGAAGTCTCCTGGGAGAATAAGATTTGGGGATGCGTGTAATAATAAGGAGAATGTAAAACTGGATAAAGGGGTGCCCAGGTCGTTGTGGGTGCTACTTTTACTCACTGTGTGACTAAGGCAAACCTCAAAAGTCAGGCTTTTCCATCTGCAAAACTGAGATTCATATATAATCGTGCCAAGTATGTGTCCTCTATCTTACCTCCCTCCAAGAGATTAATGAGATGATTTCCGAGGAACACTTTGATTTTTTATGATAAAAGAAATAGATAAGTAAGAAGCGAAGCATTTCCTGCTTCTATTGAAGGTTTTAAAAAGGGTGCAAGCAGTCTTTTAAAAATTATCAAAGTAAAAGCTAGAAGAAGAAGCAGCCATCTACATTTAAATCAAATGAACAATTAATGCAGAGCACCTAATGATCGTCTTTGTATTGTGCATTACAATTTCCCATGCACTTTTACATATATTATCTCAGTTTGTGTAATTACTCTGTGTTCAACATAGACTAAGTACTTTTATTATCATTTTTTTGAGATAAGAAAGGTAATACTCAGAGAGGCTGTAAGACTTATTTGATGTGACTTGATTCACATGAAATAGTCCAGGGTTAAACCCAGGTTTCCTGGATTCCAAACCCAGTTTCAGAGATCTTGCATCTTTATAGTTCTGTTGATGTGAAAGCATCTGAACTGGACCATCCCTATTCTGTCCACATTCAGGGCTGAATTTAAATTCTTCTTCCATTATAAAGCCTTCCTATATCACTCTAACGTAAAAGCAACTCTACTGCTTCCGTATTTTTCATTGTCTTTAAATCATAAACATCAGTGAAAACTCTGGTGAAAATGAACGGATCAATCTATTAGATGGCTTCCTGGAAGCTTTTATACTAAGATGGGTTCCCTGTATTCTCCTCATTTTTTTTTTTTTTTTTTACTTTACATTATTGTATTGGTTTTGTCTACATTGACATGAATCTGCCCCGGGTGTACTCTCTTCATTTTTAAAATAAGCCCAAGTCCAGTTTCTGTTCTTCTTGATAGTCGCCACCATCCGTTCCATCCTCAGGCCTGAGCGTCAGCACAGGGGCACTTGAATGGTAGAAATGGTCTGTTCAGTTAGAATTGATGCCTAGAACAAAATCTTTTATATATTAGGTACCCAATACGGACTTGCTAAATGAATGACTAGACTAATCAATGGATGCAGATAGGATGAAAGGTTGAGGAAATTTGGTCCGAAGGCCGGGAATAAAGGTTGGCACCTGCTAGTGGAAGATCTGGGCTGCAAGGTTGAAGAGTTTGAAACTTGCCCAGCTGGCTACAGTAGAACTACTGGAGCCAACAAATGTGTTTTGTTTTGTTTTTTTCTGGATTTTCTACTTCTAGGGCAGATTCCACTTTAGAATTCAGCCAACTATTTTGCTCTTTTTTTTTTTTTCCATTTTTTTCTCATCTTTTCAATTCCACTGGGACCTCCTCCCACTCGTGCCACATTGCCAGAGACTTGCGATATGTAAGACAGGCAGAAATACCCAAGTGATTCGAGGACGCCCGTTAAAAGCACTGATTTCTATGATGTCTCAGCTTGTTAACTAAATGGTAGGTTGTATCGCTTGGCCAGAGACAGCTGACAGGCAGCCCCGCCTGAACAAGTAGCATCTCCAAAATGACACGTGCGTTTTAGTTTCCTTACAGGCGGTGGGTATCATCATTGCCTGGGTCATCACAGTAAATATGGTGATTATATGCATTCCTTGGGATGTGGGTTGACAGCATAGTTGGGCTGTGCTAAAGAATCCTGGCTGGTGATGTAAATGACAGCCAAGCTCTGGGCCCTTAGGATGGAGGCAGAAGTTTGTGATGTAAAGAAAGTTCCACAGGCCTCCTAAAACCTTACCAATTAGGATTGTTAATTTCTTTGCTTATAATTCATATTTATTGATTAAAAATGTATTTACTTGCTGTGCCAGCTCTTAGCTGTGTCATGCGGGGTCTTCATTGAGGCATGCAAGTTCTTTAGTTTCAGCACGTAGGATCCAGTTTCCTGACCAGCAATTGGACCTGGGCCCCCTACGTTGGGAGTGCAGAGTCTTAGCCACTGGACCACCAGGAAAGCCCCATACATCATATTTAACATTTCTCTTTCTGATATTTTTTCCGGCACTGCAATGTCCAAAAGTCTATAAGACGTCAGCTGCACGTTGCTAAGAAATTCAGTAATCAACAGAGCAGTGGTGGTTATCAACAGATAGTGGTAGCTGGTTAGTTGAAGGCAGCTTCACCATGACCATAAAGTAAACATTTCAAACCTCTAAACATGTACCAACCTCCAAATAACAAGTCCTCTTTAGATGCCTGAATATTGCCTCTCCAGCTTCTCTTATAGGGGCTTCCCAGATGACGCTCATGGTAAAGAACCCACCTGCCAATGCAGGAGATGTGGGTTCGAACCCTGGGTTGGGAAGATCCCCTGGAGGAGGGCATGGCAACCCACTCCAGAATTCTTGCCTGGGAAATCCCATGGATGGAGGAGCCTGGTGGGCTACAATTCGTGGGGTCACTTAACAGTTGGATACAACTTAGTAACTAAACAACAACAAAAGCTGCTCTTATGGGTCACTATTTATTGGTAGGAGTACCTGAAGAAGGACTTCCCTGGTGGCTCAGACGGTTAAGCGTCTGCCTACAATGTGGGAGACCCAGGTTCAATCCCTGGGTCGGGAAGATCCCCTGGAGAAGGAAATGGCAACCCACTCCAGTACTCTTGCCTGGAGAATCCCATGGACGGAGGATCCTGGTAGGCTACAGTTTATGGGCTTGCAAAGAGTTGGACATGACTGAGCGACTTCACTCATTCACTCACCTGAGGAGAAGGTTCAGAAATAGAAAAGAGATAGTTCCCCCATCTATGGAGATATTTGCATGCGTGTGTGCTAAGTTGCTTCAGTAGTGTCCAACTTGGTGCGACCCTACGGGCTGTAGGCTGCCAGATGGCTCTGTCCATGGGCTTCTCCAGGCAAGAATACTGGAGTGGGTTGCAATGGCCTCCTCCAGGGGATCTTCCCGACCAGGGATCAACATGTCTTTTCAATCTCCTGCATCTCATCTCCTGTCAGGGGGGTTCTTTACCACCAGTGCCATCTGGGGAGCCCCGTGTGCATGTGTACTATGAAGCAATTCTCTGTCCTGGAAAGAAAATTTAGGGGTGACACTTCTCGTACCTTCTCTTCAATTCCTTACTTAGTGGTGGGATTGGATGAAGGGTCTGCACATGTCTGGTGAGACCCCTTCCTTCTTTCTGTTCAGAGAGCTTTGTTATCCCTGTGCTGAGTGCACTCAGGCCCAGGCCAGTTTCACCTTTGCAGGAGGCAGTGGGGAAGAGAAGGGGACAAGGAGTATGAGTAGGAAGTCCGGTGAAGGCCAGGTCCGATTCTCGTCCCAGACCAGTTCCCACATTCAGCCTTACAGGCTATAAAGTTGACTGTCCTTTAGGCTGGGTCTGTTCCTCAATTGGCTTGGAATTCAGAATGGAGAAGGCTATGATTTATTGCCCACTTAATCCTCAACATGGTAGAGTAGCGATTCTGTTTTTCTAGCTGTTACATTGCAATGAACATTTTTTTATTTATTTGGCAAGTGTGTTATATAACTTAATTTTTTTTTCAATATCTTGGTCTGCTCAAAATTAAATGGTTGTTCTAGAGCAGCGGCCTACATTAAATTTTTCTTGATGGTTGTAGCCATGCAGATATATGAACTCACAGAACTAAAAGTGTGTTTGCATAAAATTTATATGCACCTTTCTATACTGGATGGTCTGCTCTTAAGCAACTTTCAACAATGTATTTTATTATCATTAGCTTTGCTGGCATCTATTAATCCTGCTCTTCATTGGCTAAGTGTACATTTCCTACTGGTGTGTCTTTAAGTCAAGGTGAAGGTAGCTACCATATTTCAGAGCTCAGAAGGAAGTCTATTTTGTTTAAATCGGATCTTCTTATGAGGCTGCCTAACAGTGATAGATTTTGTTGTTGTGCTTCAGTTCATGAAAAGTACATTAAAACCTTGAGCTGAGCCATCTCTCTGAAGCAGCAGTTGGGTCATTACAATTTGGCAGGCACTTCAGATGTGTGTGTGATTTTATGATCGAGTCTGCTTAATTCATCCCAACCCTTCAAAGGGGAAGGAAAGAAAACAATTCCTTGAGTATCTTCTGCTGTGCACTAGCTGCCTGCATAGATTGTTTTATTCTCATAACAAGCTTTTATGGTAGGTAATATTTTCTCAGCATTAAAGATGAGAAAATTGAAGCTTAGAAAATCTAAACAATTTGGTCAAGTAAGTGATAGAATTAAGATCCAAAGCCAAACCTGTCTCTCTCAAAAGTATGTGGGACTTCCCTGGTGATCCAGTGGTTAAGAATCTGCCTGCCAATGCAGAGGACACCGGTTCAATCCCTGATTCAGGAAATCCCACATGCCGCAGACAGCTAAGCCTGCATGTTCTAGAGCCTGTGCCCCACAGCAAAAGAAGCCCCACACGGCAAATAGAGAGCAGTCCCCACCCCGCTCACTGCAACTAGAGAAAGCCTTCAAGGAGCAACAAAGAGCCCATGCGTCACATCAAAGACCCAATCCAGAACAGCAACCCCCCCCAAAAAAAAATATATATAATATTTTTTAAATAATGTGACTATTATAGTACATTAGGTGTTAAAAAAACCAGAATCATCTACAAAGGGCAGACTGATAATTTAAGTGATTAAAATGGAATGGGGTGTAAGAAAAAAAATGCCCTTTCTCTTATTTTTCTTGAATCCCATGATTCTTGACATGTCTTTTGTTGAGGTTCAGAGACATTGCTAGTCATGTGATGCTATCTTAGAGAAAAACCTGAATGAATTTTTTGTCAGCTGTGTAATTCCCTTTCATCTTTACAGTGTAAAACAAGTGGTAAATGGCACCTGCATTCAGACTTCTCATCTAAGAGTCAGGAGCGGGTGGGAGGGACTGTTCATTTGGCAACTTGTGCCTCTCTCCTCCGCCTTCCCAGGTGGCTCAGTAGTAAAGAATCTGCCTGTCACTACAAGAGTTGCAGGAGATGTGGGTTCAATCCCTGTGTCGGGAAGATCCCCTGGAGAAGGAAATGGCAAGCCCCTTCATTACTCTTGCCTGGAGAATCCCATGGACAGAGGAGCCTGGCGGGCTAGAGTCCATGGGGTCGCAAAGAATCGGATATGACTGAGCATGCACGCCTTCTTCCTGCAATCAGTTCTGGCCTTTAATCATGGTTTAGAAATGTTATTCCAGTGTTGCTTTCAAAGATTGTAGAAATCTATTTATGAGAGACCTTCTGATGTTTAAATGTTGAAAACTAAGTCACATTTTAAAAGATACTATGAGTACCTCCCTTTATTTATTTATTTTTTTAACTTTACATTATTGTATTGGTTTTGCCATACATTGACATGAATCCGGGTGTACATGTGTTCCCCATCTTGAAGCCCCCTCCCCCCTCCCTCCCCATCCCATCCCTCTGGGTCATCCCAGTATACCAGCCACGAACATCCTGTATCATGCATCGAACCTGGACTGGCAATTCGTTTCACATATGATAATATACATGTTTCAATGCCATTCTCCAAAATCATCCCACCTTCGCCCTCTCCCACAGAGTCCAAAAGACTGTTCTATACATCTGTGTCTCTTTTGCTGTCTCGTATACAGGGTTATCATTATCATCTTTCTAAATTCCGTATATATGCGTTAGTATACCGTATTGGTGTTTTTCTTTCTGGCTTACTTCACTCTATATAATAGGCTCCAGTTTCATCCACCTCATTAGAACTGATTCAAATGTATTCTTTTTAATTGCTGAGTGATACTCTATTGTGTATATGTACCACAGCTTTCTTATCCATTCGTCTGCAGATGGACATCTAGGTTGCTTCCATGTCCTGGCTATTATAAACAGTGCTGCGATGAACATTGGAGTACATGTGTCTCTTTCAATTCTGGTTTCCTCGGTGTGTATGCCCAGGAGTGCGATTGCTGGGTCGTATGGCAGTTCTATTTCCCTTTAAAAATAAAACAGTATACATCTGAGGGCCTGGTCTACTTTATAGATTATTTGCAATTTCTGTTTTACACAGCACAACTAATAAGCTTTTACTGGAGAAAAATCATCAACAGAGCAAAATCAAACCTCAACACAGCTTTCATTACTCTTCCAAGAGGTATACCCTGCCAGGTTTACAGTCTTGTCTGACTCTTTGCAACCCCATGGGCTGTAGCCCGCCAAGCTCCTCTGTCCATGGGATTATCCAGGCAAGAATACTGGAGTTTGATTCATCCATCTGGGGGTAGACATCTGACTGCAGGTCCTTTCTGCCCTGCACCAGAGTGGAGATGAGACCAGTGAGTCATGGATGCTTGGCTTTAGATGCCCTGTGTGCTTTTTCCCGTGGATGATCCTGGTTGTCTGGTGAGCACAGGTGGAATGGCTCATTGGCAGTCATCCTTTGGCAACTGAATCAGAAATTCATCCTGCTGTCTGTGAAGGAAGGTGTTTCTGCTTGTAGCTAGCTTGCTAAGGTGTTGACCTCAGGTATTTGCCTGCAGAAAATTTCTTGAAGTCAGTACAAAGTAGAATGGCAAGAAATACATCTATGTTTGGGGGTTTGGGGAGCTATTTTTCTCTATTCTTTCAGATGAGGCTTGGCAGATACCTGTAGTCACACTCACCTAATTCCTTGTCTGTCTCCCTATTACTTCCTTCCCTCTCTTTCCAAGTTTTTACTTTCCTCTGACCTTAATCACTGCCTTAAATGACTCAAAGGTGTCACTGAGCAGAGAGATGACTAGTTAGCAGTAAGATAACTGCTGGCTGCTGAAACACGGGTGCTCTAGCATCACTTGATTGGTGTCTACTCTGATGGACTCTGAGCCTCTGGGCCAAGGTCAAGTGTAAGCACAGCGCAAACCATTGTCCTTTTAAACAGAGAACATTTTCCTCCTAGAAGGGAAATGTCAGTGGCAGAAAGCTGGGGAATTAACAGCAGGGCACACTTGGGGAATAAAGGATTTTATTTAGATTTATTTTGAGTCTATAGTTTTCCATAAATGTAATTGAGCCATTATCCAGGAAACATTTGCTGGGGAGTCTGGGGAGGGCCCTTTGGGCAAGAAAGAAAATATTCTCCAATATTTAGCATGCTTATGAACCTTAAACATGCTTTCTTTTTGCTTGAATGTGTTGAGCCCTGAAGTCTATCTTAACATGCAAAGGTCTGTGTCTCAGCAACATTACTGAAGTTTTAGCTGGTTAATATTCTCAAGTGTTTGTTTTTCTTTTTTTTGCCAAGTATTGCCTATTTTTCTCTATCTCAGACTGAATTTCATTTTCATTCCAATAGTATCAACCTTCTAAACTTCCGCCATTCCTCCTTCCTCATTTTTATCACTTAAATATGTCTGATCTAACCCATTTCCCCATCACTGGCCTGACTCCCTACTAAATAAGGTGGCGTTTTCTGTCCTGAGGACACACAACAAATCCTCTACCACCAGTCACCTGGGCGACTTGTCAAGGACCGACTTGAGATGCTTGTTTTTGTTCCTTCTATCTTAATTTAGAGAATCGTGCTTGTTTTTCCTTGTATTTGTCCCCACCTATTTTGTAACGAGACGCTTTCTGTTTTCAGTGCCCCATAGTTTTCAAGTCGCTTTCACAAGCATCTCTCTCTCCTTTTTACCTTTATCACCACCTGAGAGCTCAGTGGTGCCAACCCTGTCTTACACCCGAGGAAACTATGCCCGGAGTACTTGTGACCCGTCCCACGAGTTGCGTTAAGTGAATAACTAGAACTTAGATCCGTGTCTACTGATTCCAACACTAATGACTTTTTACAATATCGTGGTGGAGTTTACACTCTTCTTAAGAGTCTACATGTTTTTATTTATTTAAAAAATGTTTATTGGATGATGACTGCTTTTCAGTACTGTGCTGGTTTCTGCCAAACATCGACATGGATCAGCCTAGGTATACCCGTGTCCCCTCCCTCCTGAAACTCCCTCCCGTCTCCCACCCTGTCCCACCCCTCTAGGTTGTCACAGAGCACTGGGTTGACCTCCCTGTGTCACACAGCAAATTCCCACTGCCTGTCTATTTCACGTATTCGTCCCACTCTCAATTCGTCCCACCCTCCCCTTCCCCCACTGTGTCCGCAAGCCTGTTCTTTATATCTGTGTCTCATTGCTGCCCTGCAAATAGGTTCATCAGAACCTTATGACCCAATAATCCCACTACCACGCATGTACCCTGAGAAAACCATAATTGCAAGAGATGCTTGTACACCAGTGTCCATTGCAGCACTTTTTACAATAGCTGGAACATGGAAGCAACCTAGATGTCTATCAACAGATGAATGGACACAGAAATTGTGGTACATACACACAGTGAAATATTACTTAGCTATAAGAAAGAATGCATTTGAGTCAGTCCTAATGAGGGGGATGGACCTAGAGCCTATTGCACAGAGTGAAGTAAGTCAGAAAGAGAAAGACAAATATTGTATATTAACACATGTGTATGGAATCTAGAAAAATGGTACTGAGTTTACACTCTTAAGAGCTGAATCATGCTAAGTCTATTCTTCAGCTTCTGATGGGTCTGACAAAGTACCCTGTCTAGCTTGTGTAATCAGTAGATACTTGATTGCAAGTCCTCTGTGAGTTGACTCAGACTTATGCAACATTGACTTGGAGAAATAAAAGTATCATTTTAAAAATGTTACTATGTGTAAAGGTCCTCAATTTGGTAAGTCTAGTGCAAGGAGATCCAGCCAGTCCATCCTAAAGGAGATCAGTCCTGGATGTTCATTGGAAGGACTGATGCTAAAGCTGAAGCTCCAGTACTTTGGCCACCTCATGTGAAGAGTTGACTCACTGGAAAAGACTCTGATGCTGGGAGGGATTGGGGGCAGGAGGAGAAGGGGACGACAGAGGATGAGATGGTTGGATGGCATCACCGACTCTATGGACATGAGTTTGAGTGAACTCCGGGAGTTGGTGATGGACAGCAAGGCCTGGCGTGCTGTGATTCATGGGGTCACAAAGTCAGACACGACTGAGCAACTGAGCTGAACTGAACTGAAGTGCAAACTGACAGTGGATGGAGATTATAGTACAGCTCACTGAGAGGTGGCCCTAGACAACTGTGATGAGGGAACAGGCCCCCAAGGGCAGAGCTTGGCTGTTACACTGACCAGCAGTCACTGCACTGAGGAGCAGAGAAGGCAGGAAAATGGCAAGAGTCTCCTGAAAGTCTGGACGCTTGGATGTTTCAAGGGTTAAAATGCTGTTTTGTGAGAATCAAATAGTTCGAGGAACTGGTAATGGGATGGAGTCATGTCCATCCTTAGGACTTTTATTTGAGTCTAATTCAAATTAAAAAAAAAAATCAAAGTGGATTGAGGACTGTGGTAATGGATTAGTCAACCTCTCACCTCCAGGCCTATGGAGCGAGTTCTCCTTGGCTGCACAGGCTTGTTGGCAATTATCCTGAATACTGTCTCAGTAGGCTGTGTGAGATAAGTTAATGCCCACGGTCCCCTGAGTCATGTCATGGGTCACATTTTCAAAAGCACTCAAAGCAAAATCACAGCAAAAATTGCAAAGCAATACATGGACCATGGATGGAGATGTTACACGCAAGTGTTACTTGCTGAGAAATGCAAAGATGCTTTAACCACTGTGTCAGATACTCAGCTGAACATTTATCAGTCTATGTGGAGAAAGACATAGAAAATCAAAAGGTATCTTCTGTCCTCATGATGCTCATGGTGTAACTGGGAAAAAGAACTGTTCCATTAAGAAAAAGTTGGAATGAATCAATGCAAACAATCAGCTCTATTGTTGAGTGGATCCTGGAGGGATTGTGGGATGACTAGTTGAAGATGATTCTGGGATAGCATGCGTGCAGGATGTGATTTCGCCCTGAAGGTCTTTGCCCACTGGCTGGGAACACTGGACTCTCTGGAAGAAGGAAGTCTCTTCTCCATGTCAGGAAGGATATCTCCTTCGGTGTTGTGTGAGCCAGCCTAGGAGCTCTGTTCTGCCTCTGAGTTACTGGATAAGTGATCCCGAATGACCAAGCCGCTCATTCCCTAGAGCTCATGTTGACCGTAGATCAGCCTGATCATGTGAATCCATAGCTTGTGCTGAGCTTTATGTGTGATAGACTCACATTCCTAAGAAGGCTTCAAGGAAGTAAAGTCCCAAGTACTGCCCTGACTGTTCAGGGGCCATCCAGGATCATGATAAAAGCTTTCCTACAGCTGCTTTTTGATGTACACAGAGAGGCCTGGGTTCTCCTGAATCAGCACCCCTTTACTTAAATACGAAAGAGAGGGTCCGAGAAACTAGCTTTGGGGTACGTTAAGTTTTAAGGTCTTGCTTCAACACATACACGTGCACACACTTATGTGGCTATGCACACACACAACCTCTATTTCCCTAGCAATGTGTCCCTTAGACTTTTAGATGCAAACATCTAGCATCTTTATATCAGTGGATAAAATTGTAGCACACTCATAAAGGAGAGAGAGAATAAGGAATGTTTGTGCCCTTTAAATGCCATAATAGAAATACTTCTTCATATTGTGCATGGATTTATTATAAACTCCGTGGATAATTTGTGTATTTGAAGCTGTGGTTAGCTCCCGGGTGGCTCACAGTGCATGCCAGATCACAGACGAACAATAACTTCCTAGTATCTCACGGGTATTTCTCCCACTCGGCTGAGACGTATTCACTTTACAGCTTGGTAGCAAGATTAAATTCAAGTAAATTAAGATAAGGAGATGTGCTCTCTAATTATTCTATCAAAGGATCATGCAGCTTTGAAATAATTCTCAATGCTGCTGTGTTGGATGCTTTTCCAAAGGCATGAGTCATCTCCCTGTGACACGTTTTCAAATCTCACATTTGGGTGACTTTCACTCATCTCACCCGGGGCTCAGGGAAAGTGTTCTTTTTTTCATACTTTTGCTGGGACACCCAGATTAGTTTTGCCTACAGTGACTTTGAAACCGGCTTGGAGGCCAGAAAGCCTGCCTTCTTACTTGCTCCAGCTTGTTTAAATTTCCTGTTTTTTTGCTTCCCTCTCTTGCTTTTATTATGGCCAATGGGGGTAGGTCAGAATGAACCTTTTGAATTAGAAATACTGATAAGATCCCAAAGAGACTATTTCAGTGGTGATCGTTGACAAAGAGGAGGATCATAAACCATCACTTGGATGAAATACCAAGCTGGAACACTATCTCCAGGACACACACACACCACTGTCCCTGAGCGCAGACAGGCCCTGATGATATATTAGAGTCTGCTGGCCATTTTGTTTACGATAACTAGCAAAGGAAAAATGAGTCTCTATTGCAGTATGTTCGTCCCAAGATGATGACACTGTCGATTCTCCTCGCAGGTAAACCAGGAGAGCTCTGTGAATCACCATTTATCACTCCACGGACTCAGGTGTCTTGCAGATGCATGGGAGCCCTGGAGACTGAGATATTCATTGGACTGCAATGATATTCTCTTCTTTCATTCCGTCTAATGGATTAAACTCCAGTCCTGGCATCAGAGTGATATGTGTTGGCTTTTAGAGTCCCGGGCCTTTAGCATGTACATGATTCACTTCACAGAACCAGACACATTTTCAGAAGGAAAATGTCATATCATTATAATTTTAATAACTTTTACAACTCTGCTCCATCTCCTCCATTACCAGCCTCTTCTAGGCACCATCAGCTTTTGCCAGCAGCCTCAAATTTATTTCTCTGTATCCGCAGCTGCCTACCTTCAAACAGCTATGTTGAATTGATTGTGGTATCTAAACTACCCTTAATGGGTCTGAGATAGATTAGTTTATGCCTCAATTGGATGGATTTTTATATATTTCATCTTATTAGAAATGCGCTCTATTTGTCAGTTATAGTTGAGTGAGCCAGTAGAGGCTCCCCGTTTGACCCTCCCACTCACGTTTGAGTTATTCTGACCATGTTAACCTAAACTGTTGGTTAAAAACTAAAGTTAAAAAATCATAACTAGCTGTCCATTGTGCAAGATTTCACAATGGGGGTCAGCAGGCTTTTCTGTTGCAACTGCTCAGCTCTGCCATTGTGTTGCTGCTGCAGCCAAAGACCGCATAGAAACGAATGAGCACAGCTGTGTCCCAATAAAACTTTATTTACATGAACAGGCAGCAGCCAGGTTTGTCCCATAGTTGCTGGTCTTTACTTCAGACCATTCTGCCACCTGGATCTTTTACATACCCACTCTCCAAAGGCATCGTAAAAAATGCAATCATCTACATTGTATTTTCTGATAATCCCAAAGGTAATAAATCTCTCAGTTCTAAAATGTGTACACATTTTTTTTTTTTTCCTCTTCAGCTAGAAAATGGTATAAGGTTTAGCCTGGGAATTAATCTATGGAAATGACTGGGATGCTTTATTTATGAAACCAAGAATTCTTGGTTGAGGTTTATTATTCATCTAGGTCCACTCTCCTCAAAGCCATAATGTTAACTATCTATCGCTTGAAAAATAGGCAGATAGAGCACTTTGAAGAATCCATGAAGGTTTCCTTACCATCACAAAATAGGTCTTGAAAGGTTGTGAGCTGTTTACCAGTCTTGCTTTTCTATGGGAGCTACTGCTCCTCCTTGAGTTAGAATATCTAGTTCTAGGACAGAGTTTTCCCTTTACAGCCCGCTTAGAACTGATTATACGTCTTCATGGAAACTGACTAGAATGACCTAACCTGTGGTGAAGGATCAAGGGACTACAATGGATTTGGGATGATCAGTTAATGTCATTGTACCCAGGGAGGTGGAATAGAGGCTTTCCCAGGGGGTAGTAGCGATGAGTGTCTTCAAGAGCAGACAGAGAACGTGAAACAGAGGACATGTGTTCTAGGCCTGCCACTTTCTGGTTGTGTGAGCTTGCATTGCCAAGTTTATGATCCATAAAAAGGGCACTTGAATCAAGCATGGAGTAGGAGTGAGTCAGATTATCCCCTCATGCTCATGGCTTATCCTGTGCTCTGAGGGCCAGACAATTTTATATGAAATATGTAAAAATTCACATGTGTGTACACAGGCATGCACTCATGGACATGTGTGTATCATGTGTGTTCTGTGTATTTGTGTTATATGCCTGCATACATACCTCATAGGAGGAGTATTATGAGCAATCAGTTAGATCATACATATGTAAATGTTTGTAGATCAGTTTCTGTCATGCAATACTTGCTTTGTGGATATTTGTTGTGTGGCTGAAGACTTTCCAACAGTGACACTATTCATAGCACAGGGCAGATATTTCTTGGTTGCGCATTGCTGGAAATTGAACATTTCTGTCCTCTACCCCCAAGATTCCATTACACCCCACCTCCAGTTGTGACAAGCAAAAGTATCCCCAGGCATTGCCAAGTGACCCTGGGCACAAAAATCACCCACTCCATCCCAATTGAAACCACTGCCCTAGTGGAGCCAAGATATTCATATAAGAATTGGCTCCCAGACTTGAGTTAGCGTCTGAATCACCTGGAGAGCGTGTGAAGATGCAGACTGCTGGCCCCACTCTGAAGTTTCCAATTCACAGTCTGGTTTTAGATCCAAGAACTGGCATTTCTAATAACTTCCTAAGTGGTGCTGATGCTACAGGTCCCAGGACCACACTTCGTACGTATGCAGGGAAGATGTCAGATATTCTGGAAACATTCTCGGTGATTTAAATGCTGCTTCTTCATTTTGAGGATTTTGGTGTTACTGTGAGCACAGGGCTTAAGGTCTCTTTATTAAGGCCGTTGGGTGGTTCCTCACAGCTGTGGCAGAGATTTGGAGGAGAAACAAGGCATTTATAGGAGATGTTCAGTCTGTACTGGGTTTCAGTCAGCACTGCCCTGCCAGCTGTCACCTGAATCCTGCCAGGAGACTGCTCCAGGCCCTGGCGCAACATGGAGGCTCCTATGGAAATGAACTTCAATTTTTGCTTTATAGTCAGACTTAACTACCAAACCATGCAGTGTGACATGGGGGTCTGTGGATCCACAGTGCATGTTCAGAGTGGGTTTGAAGGACATGATGACTCAGGATGCTGGTGTGTGACCAGTGACTGTTCTAGCCCTGGATCTGACTTGCATCTTATTTACTTGCACCAACTGTCTTGTTCTTCCTTGATTTCCCCTCTTCGGGTCAGAGTTCCTGTTGTTCTGAGCTATCGTCCATGCTTGCTCTCTCTTCCTGGTTTTTTTTTTTTTGTCTTATTTGCTGGGAGTCAGAGAAGGAGCTGTCTTGAGCTATTTATCAGTCTTATCTCTCTTAGCCCTCTGTTAGTATTTTGGTCTGTGGATCTAATCCGCTTTAATTGATTGACCTCATGCAACCAGACAACAGCAAAACAACAGGAGCAAGCACAGCTGGAGCCGGGGGAGAAGGTGGATGCAGTTTTGCTAGGTGGGTACAAAGGTCATAGAGACCCGTGCAGATTTAGGAAAATAGAATTTATTTCCAAGCCATTTAATGTGAATTTTCTAGGGACAATCTGTACAGATGCTGGAGGTGACGATCTCGAATGGAAGACAGTCATTTCAGATACACCGAGAACTATCCTACAGGGCATGTCCAAAGCCTCTGACTCAACCATCATCTCTCGTGCTGTTTCCCACCCAGTTATCCTCGCTCTCTTCATATCGTTGCCGTCTACACCCCTGCCGTTAACATTATGCTTATAACATCCTTTGTGCAGCACGTCATAATCTGCCAAGATTTCATTCATCTGTCCTCAGTACCATCTAACACAGGCATTAGTATGACTGTTGTCTGTGTAGTGTTGTTCTCCTTTTTCATAGAGACAGCTGAGACCTCTTGCAGATCAGCTGGACCACAAGATGCAGAGCCTTGACAGGGCTTGGGTTTGCTGCTTCTAAATCGTAAAGACTTCTGGGACCCAGAACACACCTTCTCTTCTTCCCTCCCTGCCCTTCCTGCCACACAGCCACACGTAAACTCCTCGAAGGAAAAAGACTGGGTCATTGTCATGGGATGATAATTGGAGTTCAAACCATCTCCAGCTGCACAGCTTGGAACCTTGTCTTTTGAATGATTCCTGATAGATTTATTCTCTATCTTGGACTTCTTGAGAGAGACCTGATCTCGAATCCCTTCATAGCATATGGCTTTGTACACCAGAAGTGCACACTCATGGTTTATTGTCTCACAGTTATCCTGGGTCTAGAACAAGGAGACTATAACATTGAAAGGATGGACTTACAGTCTTCACTGAAAGATAATTAATAGTGACAAAAAGAACCCATGAGTGATCTAAATGCAGGGTGTTTTATCCTAGTGAACTTTAGTAAAAACCTCCCTCAGTCAGAATTATCTGATGAATCAAGTAGCTTATCCTTTTGTATTTCCCTGGTGGCTCAGATGATAAAGAATCTGCCTGCCATGTGGGAGGTCTGGGTTCAGTCCCTGGGTTGGGAAGATCCCCTGGAGAAGGGAATGGCTACTCAGTCCAGTATTCTTGCCTGGAGAATTCCATGAACAGAGGAGCCTGGTGGGCTACAGTCCATGGGGTCACAAATAGTCGGATACAACGGAGTGACTGACAGTTCTTGTATTCTTAGATTGTGTATATAAAGCATAATGAGACTATATGTTTGGCTTCCCTGGTGGCTCAGAGGTTAAAGCATCTGCCCGCAATGTGGGAGACCTGGGTTCAATCCCTGAGTCAGGAAGATCCCCTGGAGAAGAAAATGGCTACCCACTCCAGTATTCTTGCCTGGAGAATCCTGTGGACAGAGGAGCCTGGTAGGCTACAGTCCACGGGGTCGCAAAGAGTTGGACACGACTGAGTGACTCCACTTTCACTTTCTTTTCTAAGATGTATTGCAAATAAAATTCTCAATATAGATAACCAGTTCTCTGCTTTATCCTATAGTGTTCAAATCCCAGTTAGCTTCCCATGGTGTAAAAGCTTATTAGCACAATTCTTTTTTTTTCTATAGTGACCACACATTCTAATTTACTATTCATTCACTCATCCATTAATTTAGCAAGCACTTACTGAGCACCTGTTAAGATCCCTGCATGTGAAATGCACACAAGTACTTTAGGCAGACAGATCAGGCAGGTTATACAGATGTAAAGTGTATAATGTGTAATGTGTATACCGTCGTACATACATAACTCAGTTGCAACATGTAATACGTATAATGGAAACATCACCAACTCAATGGACATGAGTTTGGGTGAACTCCGGGAGTTGGTGATGGACAGGGCGGCCTGGCGTGCTGTGACTCATGGGGTCGCAAAGAGTCGGACACGACTGAGCGACTGAACTGAACTGAACAAGGTGAAAAGTCCATGGGTTGTAAAGTCGGACAGACCTGTATTCTAATATCAAATACATTGCATAGCAGTTGTGTGAATTCTCAAATCTCTGAATCTTCATCTTTTTAACCTATTAAATTTGGAGGGTAATTGTGAGAATTTTAAAATTATTCGCCGAGCACATAGCTCATCATCCAGATAGCCTGGGTTATGTTGCCGTAGCAAACAGCTTCAAATCTTTGCTGGCATGCAGCACCAAAGCTTTGTTTCTCACATGTTCCTCGTCTGCGGCATTGTGGCTTGTTGTCGTCCCCACTCAACGACCCAGACTGACAAAGAAGCTACTATCAGGAATTTTCTGGGTGCAGTGAAAGTGTTAGTCACTCAGTCTTGTCCGACTCTTTGCAACCCCATGGACTATAGTCTGGCCCACCTGGCTCCTCTGTCCATGGAATTTTCCAGGCAAGAGTACTGGAGTAAGTAGCCATCCCTTTCTCCAGGGGATCTTCCCAACCCAGGGATCGAACCCAGGTCTCCTGCATCACAGGCAGATTCTTTACCATCTGAGTCACCTGGGAAGCCCTGCTTCGGAGCAAATGGGAGAACTCTGGCAGGTCTCACATCAGCAATTGAATGGATGGCTCAGGGTTTTATTGGCCAACCCCTGGTTTTATTGGCCAACACCTGATTTTATTGAACAACCCTGGTCCGTTGGCCCTACTATCACAGGTGGGCCCAGAATTTCTCTTCCTATGAGCCCATGATGGAGGAGAACTACCACTGTAGTAAACAGTGCCATGGACCACTTTATTAACTCTACCCCGAATTCTGAAATGAGTATGGTGGACCTCAGTGTCTGACCCCAAGAGGGCTCACATACGTGTTGTTATCTTGTGTGATCACCTAACACTGAACTCAGAAATTCTGTGTGAAGCCAGAAATTGAGATATTGAGAACCACTTTATTTGTATATCATCATGGCATATGTTTGAGAGCCCCAGTTCTGTTTCTTTCAACTGCAGTTTTCCAAAATAGCAGCCAGTGCATTCTGCCTTCCCCTGGGGCACTCTGGAGTGATTGAGGAGACCACCTTCAAGGAGACCTTTATTTCTGAGGATTTTTCTTGCCCATATGCATTTCTGCTCCTGAAATCTGACTCCAGTATTGTAGCATCTCTAGGGTCTTCTCCATAGCAGTAACTGTGATTTGGTTGATGAGGGATCGGAAAGCTGGAGCTGGACTAATTTGAGGAACCAGGTGGGCTCATAAAGAGTCATTACTGATGAAGAATGACTTACTGACAGTTTAAAGACAGCTGTTTTCTGTACTGTTCAGTTTTTTCCTGAATGCACTTGAGGATTCTTTGGTAATGTCTTCTGATTTACCACTTGTCTTTGTATTTAATATCAAGGAGGAACATAGATTGAAATGATTGCCTTGGTAGCAACTTTAGCGGTGAAGGGTTTGGAGTTATTAAAATTTATAGTCATGCTGTTTTTTGCAGCTACACTTTACTTGTCTTGGAGAGGCTTATAAAAGGGACCAAGGAACGTGGAGAGAGAGACACTACCAAATTGTGGTAGAAAAGCAACTGTGCAAATCTTGTATTTTTAGTGTTCTATTTGCTAAAATTTACAGTTATTTCTGGGCTTCGCTGATAGCTCAGATGGTAAAGAATCCACCTGCAATGTGGGAGACCTGTGTTCGATCCCTGGGTTGGGGAGATCCCCTGGAAGAGGGCATGGAAACCCACTCCAGTATTCTTGCCTGGAGAGTCCCCATGGACAGAAGAGCCTGGTGGGCCAGAGTCCACGGGGTCGCAAAGAGTCGGACACGATTGAGTGACTGAGCACAGCACGGCACGTTTATTTCTACAGTGTTCCTTAATAACAGTGTTTCCAGACCAGTCAATCCTTGGCTTGTCCCTCTACATTCAGCTACACTCACAAGGAGAAAGACAGAGAAAAGGCACCTGACATTTATGGAGCTCCCAGTGTATACTCAGCCATATGCTGTGTGCTGCACTCACATGTATTCTTCTAAACCCTCCATTTGTCCCTTTACAGAGAAAATACCAGAAGTTAAACAGCCTGCCTGCCCAAGGTCATATATTTTAAAAGTCAGTGGTATTGTTTGAACTAAGAGATGCTATAACCTGTGTTTATCATATTGAACCAGTTAGTCTCTCTGGTAATCACAGACTGTTTTAAATGGTCCAGTGATTGGCTGCTTCATTCTCCTGTTCTCATGCATCTCATATGTGTCTGTCATATTTTATTATCTATGAAGTATTATCATATTAATCATGTCATTTCAGTTATGAAATCATGACTATCATGACATTCATGATTATCATATTAGTCGTGTTATAACAGTCCTCCAAAGTATGTAAAGCAGGTCTCCTGTCCCCATAATATCTTATTAAGACGTGGGTTCAGAAAAGTTAAATAACTTGCCCAAGGTTAGTCAGGGTTGACTCCAAAGCCAGTGTTTTGAAGTGTTTCTCATCTTCTCTTTTCTGGACACCTGTGCCAGCAGAGTTTATTTTCATGGCAGCTGAGCATGATGGATTCAAGCCTGGGCAACTCTATGGGTATTTGCCACTAAGTTTGTAATGAACTGAGACAGAGCAGTTAGCCACAGATTATAATGCCACTGTGGTCCCAAGACAAATGACGAGGAGCTTGCAGTAATGAAATCTTATTACTGCGAGGGAGGAGACCACATCTGAGGTCCAGCACAGCCACATTTACCAGTGCAGGAAACACAGTGAAACGTGTGGGTGAGGGTCTCCCCTGACAGGGGCAGCGCGCGAGCAGGATTAAGAAGACCTCTCCGAAACAGCGATTGCAATGGCAAATGTGTGGCGCCTGAGATAAGGACCCAATGTTTATTCTGGCAGAGATTAAATCTTTTCTTTGCCTGAATCTATTATGGATCTTGCAGAAAAGCTGCCCAAGTGAACGTATCTCGCTCATCAGACCACTCAGTGAGCCAGAACTGTACTTGCCTCTGCTGTTGCTGAAAAGCTGCAGAAGGCTGGTTTCAAGGTCTCCTCTCTCCCCCTGAAACCGTTCTCCATCCCTGATTAATTAGTGACTCTGAGGTGAATTGAATCACCAACCGTCCGTTCCACGCATCCAGGATTTATACAGTGGTTTTTTATAGAAGAACAGTGGTGCAATCAGCAGCCCACAGGGGTGGGCAGTGGAGTGATGGTATCTGCAGTCATGGTTTCCTAACTCCCCTAGTCCTTCAGTTCTGCTAGAAAGGTTATGACTCAGATTGTTATGGAAGAGGAAATGGCCACCCACTCCAGGATCTTGCCTTGGAGAATCCCATGGACAGAGGAGCCTGGCAGGCTACAGACACGACTGAAGTGACTTAGCAAGGCACAGGTTTTTATAGTGTTGCTTGTTTAGGCTTGGGGATGATTAGGTACCAACACATACACACACATACTCTAAGAAGTTCATGCCAACTTTTTAAGTAAGAAAAAGCAGAAAAGTCATGTTGTCATGTCTACATTCCCAAAGAATTAAGGAGAAAAAATAAAATGGATCATAATACTATGAATTATGGGTATGAAAGATGCAAAGGAAGCCATCATCAGGTTTATTTACGCATGCGTCATGTTTTAATAGGAGGTACTTTGTTTCGTGCCGGAGATGCAGAGATAGGAAAGCAAAACAAAGCTGAGAGCACACTGTCACAACACATAGGGACTTAAGAAATCTTGTTTCTTAAAAACTTAAGAAGATGAGTATGTTTAGTCTCCATTTGGGGAGGCACCCGAATCACTTCTCCCAGAGAACAGAACATGGAAATTGCAGACGTCGTTTTATGTCGCATGCTGCGCTGTCAGGGCACAAAGGAAGCAGTGATGTTTCTAAGTATCCCTGCGTACTGAAAGCAGTCTAGATTCCTGCTTTTGAAGATTAAGAGTCCTAGGCCCTTATTCATTCTTTTATTGGGCACAAGATGTGTTCACATACCAAAGGAAAATTGGCTAGTGGAGGAAAGCCTGTCTTCTGGGAAAATAAGTGATGTGTGGCAAACTACACGGAAACAAGTACCTAAACTCTCAGCAGAACTCTTACTGACTCTAAGTGTCTGTGTGTGTGTGTGTGTGTGTGTGTGTGTGTGTGTCTGTATGTGTGCGCGCGCATGCGCGTTTGGTCACTCAATCATGTCTGACTCTTTGCAACCTCATGAACTGTAGCCCTCCAGACTCCTCTGACCATGAAATTCTCCAGACAAGAATACTGGAGTGGGTTGCAGTTCCATTCTCCAGGGGATCTTCCTGACCCCGAGATCAAACCCAGGTCTCCTGCGTTGCAGGAAGACTCTTTACTGTCTGAGCCACAGAGGAAGCCCCAACTTTGTGTATAGTGAGTGCTTAATAAATAGTGTATTTACATACTGAATGAGCCAAATTAATAAATGAGATTCAGGGCAATCTCTCCTATGTCTTGGTTTCCGTGGATTCTGGACTTCTTTTCCCATATTCTTCTCCATCCTTTATCCCTCCTCTTCCTCATGAATATAAAGAAATAGAGCACAGCAGAGACCATGGGAATAAATATTGTGACTCAGTCTTGTAGAACATCAGAATTGCAGCTAAATTTTATTATTTTTGCAAGTCCAACCAACTGTTTAACCAATAAGCCTGACAACTAGAGAAATGGAGAAAGATGTCTCCTGACACCCTGCATGCTGATACATTCATAGAGGTGGCAAGAGACTGATTATATTTGATCAATGATGCTGTGTCATCTTCTGAATAGTAATTCCAACTCTTAGTCATAACCAATTATTAGAAGAGAAGAGTAAGACTTCTAATAGCATTGTTATTTACATGTCAGTGTTTCTAGGCACTTCCCAGGGGTTGGATAATGTCACCACCACCAGCATCTTCACCACAGTCGTCACCTTCATTGCACTAATGTTGCTGCTGCTGCTGCTAAGTCGCTTCAGTCGTGTCTGGAATTCGTTGTGTTCTTCCTTCTAGAAGTCTGTGTTAAGGCCACTGAGGTTCTCTTCTGCTGTGTAACATAAAGTTGTAGCAGTGAATATTACCTCCCTCTTTGGATTAATCTTAGGAATAGGGCTACAAGCGTAGGAAGAGTGCCAGCGTCTGACTCGGAAAACCCCAGCTCAGTTCCAGCTGCCTCCCCTGAGGATAAGTTTTCCAAATTCTTTCAACCTGCAGAAAGTGTCACCAGGAGTAAACCTACAGTGCCGCCTTCTATGGAATTGGCTCTTAACCATTGTGTCCACCTCCTCTGGGTCTTGATTGTCCCCAGAGTGCAAGCAGCCTTGTATTTCCCTTTTAATCCTAAGTCTGAATTGCAAAGGAGCCTACAATTCAGTGTCTGATTAGCCTTTTCTTAAAAACAGGCCTAATTCATCTCCCAGAACCTTGCAGTGTCCTTACTCACTTGTTCGGTAGTTCTGTGGTTCCAGCTTTGATATCTGTTGAGGGCAATCAAATGATGTAACCTGTGCAGTGCGGCCTCTGAGAGCAATTTGGGTGGCTTTGTACCTTTGACTTTTATGTTCGGGATGAAAGCCCGTGGAGAAACGTAGGATACTATTATTAACTTCAAGCTGACAGCTCTCTCTGGGGTACCTACAGATTCATTGTTAGTTTCAGGATCGACTTGAAAGGGAGAAAACCTTGCGGCTGGTGGTGACTTGCCTTTTGTGTCTCTTTATTATAGGAACAGGGGAAGATCGGAGTTGTCTTCAATATTGGCACCGTTGACATCTCCATCAAAGAGGAGAGGACTCCGGTCAATGATGGCAAATACCACGTGGTGCGCTTCACCAGGAACGGCGGCAACGCCACACTGCAGGTGGACAATTGGCCAGTGAACGAGCATTATCCCACAGGTACATGTTTGACTCTCGATGACCAGACTCTCATTTGTTCTCCCATTTTTGCCTCCAACTGGTGACTTTCTCACGACTGTCACCAGATCAGGAAAACACTGAATATTAAGCGTACATCATTCTTTTTTTTTTTTTGGATGAGAAGCTAAGTTATTGAATATTTATTTAGGACTGGGTTCAGGATAGGAGCTTCTGGAGACTTCCCAACTATGCACTGAATACTTCTCTTGTCTGATTAATGGTGCCCGACTGGCTCATACCAAATACAATGACTATAGATTTGCTGGGGCACTGCAGATGATGAGTAATGTGGGTAAGGGCTATCATCTCTAACATAGGCAAGTATCCATACTCATGGAATAATCAATGTGATTATTGATTAATGGTTGTGGCACCGTTTGGTCAGGTGTGGTTGAACATACAGATGGCCAGAGATGGCAGAAAGCCTGTTAAAGGAAATTTGCTAAACTTGAGGAGCATCAAGTCAGAGTAACAGGGAGAGAAAAACTTCAGTGTGGAATTTCATTCATTTGGTTGACTTTGCCCTTTTTTTTTTTTCCCGCTGTCATTTATACTAGCCTACCTTGATTTTCAGAGATCGGTCCTAACAGGCATTTTAATAGGCATGCTGGTATGGGAGGGAGAGGGGTTCATCAGTTGTTTAAATTTTATAGTCAAGGAGAAAACTCCCAGGGCCAGATGGCTGAATCAAGGGCAGTGGGAAGAAAGGTTGCCTTCTTTAGAAAGACTGTTCAAATAATCCCTTAGCTTTCCCTCTTATCTTTCACTTCTACGGAGAGCCTGAGTGCTGATTGTACAAATGCCCAGAATGGGAGGAAAAATTCTTTGGCTAAAGACTTGTTGCTTCATCATTGCATTATCACCTGTGCATACAAGAGAATAGCTCAGAATATTGAACTTGTCACTAATGTGGGCACGTATGTGATGCCTAACTCTCTCTCTCCTACACTCCAAATGGCCCATGATTTTCTCACTGTTACCACTTTCCTTTTAGTGAGGTGGCCCAGGGGTGAGGAAGCCAGAAGCACCTTTCCAGAAGTGTCAGAGCCATTTAGCTAATAATCATCATACATGAGAGAAATATGTAAAGTACATTTGCCTATTTGTGGCCCAAGAATGTCACATTGCTTGAAGGCTGGGATTATTTTTTTCATGCCTGAGTCAGCATTGCTTTTCTTTAAAAGCCAATCAGAAGTAACTGTGCTACTGGGTTTTTCTTCTATCAGGCATAGTCCTCCTATGTCTGGATTAAGATTTACGGAAGCATTCACAGACGAACATACAAGACCCCCAAAGTACTGAAGCACAAGGCCCCACCCACTCACTTATCCACCATCTCAATATCCATCTCACCATACAGTATCTAGCTCAGTCTTTGCTGGGAGTCTCTCAACATACTCTTAGCACTTCTCAGATTCTTATAGGCATCAAGATGACCTTCTATGTTTATCACTGAGCCTTTGAGGAAAGCCAGAGGTGTTAGCAGCTACTGTGAATTCTCAGCATCATCCACATTCACCAGGCACTAATAGACCTGATTTTTAAATGCTTCTTGCTCCAACTCCAGGGGCTGAGGAGTGGGAGCCATCAAAATAGCCTGAAATCTTACAAACTGTTCATTTGTTCATAGGAAAAATCAATCCCTCTCTGTGCGTACTATCATTGGCCCTGCTGCTGCTGCTGTAGGGATTGTTCTGTTTCTATTAGGAATTTCAAAGATTCTAAACTGATGCTAACACTTGCCCTGAGCCAATACGGAATTCATGAGTTTGCTGCTAGCAGTGAGCAGGCTCTTTAATGGCTGTTTTTAAAGCCACATATATGTAAGAAAACCAGTCACCCCAGCTGTGTGCCTGTCTCTTTGTATCTTTAGTTCCAGATTATGGGTCGTTTCCTATGTTTTCAAAACAGAATAAATTTTTCTTTAATGGCATTGCTTCCCACTGAAAACCATTATGACTAGTAAATATTGGTAACTGTTATTTAGTAATAATATGTGTTATTGTTGCAGTACATGGTACAGTATAGCAGTTATAAGTATGGGCTTTGGAGTCAACTGGCTGGAGTTGGGATCCTGGTCCCGTTAGCTGTAATTCCAAGGCCTGCTAAATTAAGACCTTGAAATGCCCTAAGCTCTAAAATGTTTGGCACATGTCCCCACATGTGTAAAATAAGTGTAAGAATTTCTCACAGTTCTGACTTTTTTCTCTGAGGGTCTCTATAATGCTTTCAAAAATATGTCAGATTCTTTCTCCCCACATTTTCCTGTGTTATTCTCCCTGCTTTCTTAGTTCTCTAGATAAGGGCTCTTTCTTCCTATTTGGTGATCCAGTTCCAAACCTTAATGAAGATGTTGATCCTCCCGAGTCTCTGTTTCCTAGTCTATAACACGTGATGATGATACTACTACTCTCCGGGGCTAATGTGAATATATGTGTAAAATATCCTGTATAATGCTGGGGCAGATAAGTCATTACTCAATGAATGTTAGCTCTGAGGATTAGCAAACCTTTGACTAGCGTTTCTTACTGTTACATATTCACTCATACAGACTACTTCATTAAATAGCCTGTAAATTAGGCAGGGTAGACATCTTTATTCTCTGTTTCAAATTTAAAATGAAACCAGGGGAGATATTGTGTTTTTTCCTGAGGTCATGAGAGAATACGAAATGAGGGACAGAACTGAGACCAGATTCTCCGATTCCAAGCTGAGCGCCATTTCTAATATTCCTCCCATAGCAAATTGGGGGATATTTTGAAAAATGAAAAGAGAGAAATGAGCATCTTTCTTGTGTCATCTTATATTTATTCCTTTTCTTAAAGTGTCATATTACAAAGATCAGTACAATAACCACACAAAGGTGGTTGGAGTAGAAAATCCTCTTTTAAAAAAGACAAGTTCTCTTAGCTGTTCTAGAAGACTCATTTGTAGTGAGACCAAGCTGTCCTCCTAACGACAATGGTAATGTACTTCCCTGAAGCAGTTGGAGGAATACTGAGTATTTAAAGAAGCTGTCACTTTCCCCCGTTACCTGGATTGGAAATGGCTTTGGGAAGTTAGCTTTGTAGTTGAACCAGGACTTCCTAGGAGTGTCTCACCTTTTCAGGTCTGGATACCTTATTTTCTCTCCCTCTTATTTTCCTGTGCTACTGAAGGGATCCATTTTACTAAATTTAAAGCTTCGTTAGAGCAATCTGGCGATATTTGTTTATTTTTCAACCATAAGATCAAAATGCCCTCTGTATCTAGGTATCGAAGAACAAAGCAACTTGGTCAAGATCTTTATATAGTTTCTGCAAAAGTGATATATTCATCCATTCCCCAAGCCATCTTGTTTTTTTTGTTTGTTGGAGTATAATTGCTTTAGCATGTTGTGTTAGCGTATGCTGTACAGCAAAGTTCATCAGTTGTATGTTTACATATATCACCTCCCTCTTGAATCTCCCTCCCACCCTCCCCTACCACACCCCTCTGCTGCTGCTAAGTCACTTCAGTCGTGTCCGATTCTGTGTGACCCTATAGACGGAAGCCCACCAGGCTCCCCCGTCCCTGGGATTCTCCAGGCAAGAACACTGGAGTGGGTTGCCATTTCCTTCTCCAATGTGTGAAAGTGAAGTCGCTCAGTCGTGTCCGACCCTTAGCGACCCCATGGACTGCAGCCCACCAGGCTCCTCCATCCATGGGATTTTCTAGGCATGAGTACTTGAGTGGCTTGCCATTGCCTTCTCCGACCACACCCCTCTAGGTCAAAACAAATCCCCAAGCCGAGCTTCCTGTGCTTTATAGCAGGTTCCCACCAGCAATCGATTCCACAGTGGCGGTGTGTGTACGTCAATCCTAATCTCCCAGTCCGTCCCACTCTCTGCTTCCCCACTTCCATGTCCACATGTCCATTCCCTACATCTGTGTCTCTATTCCTGTCCTGGAAATAGATTCATCTGCACCATTTTTCTAGATTCCACGTATGTACATTAATATGCGATATTTTTTTTTCCTCTTTCTGACTTACTTCACTTTGTATGACAGGTTCTAGGTCCATCCACATCTCTGCAAGTGACCCTGTTTCTTTCTTACTGCTACTGATAAGTCTAGAAACCCCCAAGAGGAGTCAAGTTGTGCTACTTGTCTCAAGCTACCGTTTAAACAGGAGAGAATTGCAGAGGCACTCCTACAGGATATTCAGTTACCTCACCCCATCCTGAGGCCATGCTCTCAGGAAGCTCTTTTTGCTCAGCAGGTCCCTGTACACCAGGATGAATGGGTCAACTCCAGAACCTTCTCACAGACATTTATAGGATTTTGAGTGACTCGACTGAAACGTCCCACTGTGAAGGATGTAGAAACCAGCTGGGCCCATGGCAGGTAGTACTGGCTCTTCGTGTATCAGGAAGGCTCCAAAATGAAAATAGTTCTGTCGCCATCAGAATCTTCTATCTCTTAATTCTGGGAGATCCGACTCAAAAGCAGCTTCTTTCTTTGAACCTGAAAATAGAAAGGCTAAGGAACAGGAGAGGGCAATAAAAGAAGAATATGCCCAGAGTTAGCACCCAGGCACTGACAGATGTTCCTTATAAAGCCTCTAATTGCTTTCTTGACACAGGATGGTGGAGGGGACAAGGGAGGGGAAGTGAAAGGTGAGTCGAGTGTGAGGAATTAACTTTAGCCCCGGCTCTAGATCTCCCCGTGGCTCAGACAGTAGAGAGTCCGCCTGCAGTGCAGGAGACCCGGGTTCGCTCCCTGGGTCGGGGAGATCCTCTGGAGAAGGGAATGGGTGCCCACTCCAGTATTCTTGCCTAGAGAATTCCATGGACGGAGGAGACTGGCGGGCTACAGTCCATGGGGCTGCAAAGAGTCAGACACGACTGAGTGACTTCACTTTCACTTTCTACAGGAGCTGCAGGTAATTTTGGCAGTGGGGAACAAGTTGATTGACTCTCTAATAGATACTACTCTCCTTTGTAAATTAAATGCTCAAATAGCATCTGGATTCCCTGGTGGCTCAGACGCTGAAACGTCTGCCTGCAGTGCGAGAGACTTGGGTTCGATCCCTGGGTTGGGACGATCCCTTGGAGAAAGAAATGACAAACCATTCCTGTACTCTTGGGAAAAGCCCATGGACGGAGGAGCCTGGCAGGCTACAGTACATGGGGTCGCAAGGAGTCGGGCACGACTGAGCAACTTCTTTAGATCCCCTGGGAGGCTCAGCAGATTGGGGATATTAAAGATCCTCTCTCTGCCGTGAATAGGGGGTGCTGTTGGGACTCAGGTGCTCAGGGCTTTCAGAACCCGGAACATGGTACAATGATGGGACTGCTCAGGTTAGATCCAGGCTTCCTGGAAAATGAAGATGGATAAGCAGCTTCAATGTGTAAACCTCGCCATCTTCCCGTGGCAGGCGGTGCTGAGAAGAGCAGAGTCTCAGTGTCCCTCCTTCCTTGACGTCACGCACCGAGTTCATGGACGTGCTCTTGATTTGATGCCTCTCCTCTGTCAGTAAAATGACCACCAGTGACCTATTTTTCAATCCTGTTTGACCACCCGACTCAGAACATGAAAAAAGGTGTAGACGTGGTTCCCCTTCAAGGACACCAGATCAGAAAACACTTTCTTTATGTTCGAATGTGTCAAGCCCCACAGAACCCTTTTTTTTTTAATAGGGATTGAAAGTAAAAGCTATACTGATAAATAAACTATTGCTATAGTGCTTCCTGGAGTAGGAAATGGTGACCCACTCCAGTGTTCTTGCCTGGAGAATCCTATGAACAGAGGAGCCTGGCAGGCCATGGTCCATGGGGTTGCAGAGAGTCGGACACGACTGAAGCAACTAAGCACCAATGTTCTTGCCTGGAAAATTCCATGGACAGGGAAGCCTGGCGGGCTGCAGTCCGTGGGGTCCCAAAGACTCGAACACGACTGAGTGACTTAGCACACGTACTCTTGCCTGGAAAATCCCATGGACGGAGGAGCCTGGTAGGCTGTGGTCCATGGGGTCGCTAAGAGTCGGGCACGACTTCACTTTCACTTTTCACCTTCATGCATTGGAGAAGGAAATGGCAACCCACTCCAGTGTTCTTGCCTGGAGAATCCCAGGGGAGCCTGGTGGGCTGCCGTCTATGGGGTCGCACAGAGTCGGACACGACTGAAGTGACTTAGCAGCAGCAGTGCTTACTGATGCTCACCTTCCTATACCTCTCTGCCTTTACTCCTGATCCCCTCCTGTGAGGGGACTGTGTTTGGTATTATTACCACCATGCTCATATTAAGGTTAGATTGTTGAGCCTCTGAAAGTCAAAATAACCAGTATCACACATCATGAGGGGAGGATCCAAGATACCCGTCCTCATCCTCAGATTGCACTTCCTCAAATTTCTTTCTCATTTTCCTCTTTCTCCAAGTCATCATTTTACCGATACGGACACGAGGTTATGAGATGTTCATTTTTATTTTTTTATTAAGATATTCTTAAATAGAAGTCCTTGCCTGAGCTTGTTTAGTTAGTAGGATTTCTCAGCCTTGGTGCTGTTGAGATTCAGGGCTGGATAATCCTTTGCTGTGACGGCTGCCCAGTGCATTGTGGGATGTTTAGCAGGACCCCCTGATTTCCACCCACTTTATTCCAGTAGCGTCTCCACGAACATCAAATGTCTCCTGGGGATATACTGCCCCTGGTTGAGAATTACTGAGTTAAAGAAAGTCTTCAGCGTATTTCATTTCGAATGCTTATTATCCCTTCATTGTTTAGACAGCAGACATGGGGATAAGAGAAGTGTTTTGTTGTTGTTATTCACCTCTCATCCTAGAAAACTGAGACTTTGAAGGGTTAAAAACAAGTCTGTGTGCTTGACATGATGCTGGAATTTCTCAGGCCTTGAGTTTTCATTAATTCCTAGCCAGGAGGTTTTTTTTCCTTTTCTTTCGTCTTTGCCTGCAAACATTTGAGGCCTTGCCAGAGTTGAAGCGCACATTAAAACAAGCCCCATCTACCTGCTCATTCATCCGTTCAGGACAAGTGTTACTTTCAGTTCAACTGGAGAAAAAACATAGATGGTGAAGTCCGGCAAAAGGAATAAGAAGTATAAACTCAACCCAAAGGGAAAGCCATATTTGAGCATGATTTCCAGACTGTAGAGCTATAGCATCAAATAGACTCACTTAGTAAAGGTGTTTGAACATTGCTAAGTATATTTTAAAACCGCCTTGCAATAAGTTCTTCAAATATTTGATCACAAGATGTATCAATTAATTGATCAAACCAGTGTATGCTAAATACTTGCGTGGCTAAACAGTCATTTTTTTTCCCCAATTTGTCAGGAATGAATTAGGATTCAGAGGTGGGTGAGTTTCTATTTACAAGAGACTTTCAGCTTCCTAGGGTTTGTCTTTGGTGAAAAACATTTAATTTTATATATACTTATATGTACATATATGTGTATGTACGTATGCACACACATATATACATGGGACACACACATACACATACATATATGTATGTGTGTGTGAGAGAGAAGCAGCATTCTTTAACCTGGCTGCAAATGGGATTCTCGGGAAGTTTTAAAACTCTCTGGGTGCCCAGGCCCCAGGCCCAGGTGATCTAATTTAATTGGTCTGGGGTGTGGCCCACGCATCAGCAACTTCAGTATCACCTGAGAGCTTGTTAAAAATGCAGAATCTGGGGCCCCACTCTAAATCTACTGAATCAGAATCTGAATTGAACAAGGTCCCCAGCTGACTCATGTGCACTGTGAAACTTGAGAAGCACTGGTCCAGGCGTCAGTAGTTTTAGGGAGCTCCCGAGGTGATTCTTTGTGCAGGTAGGTTTGAAAATCACTGATCTTTAGAAAGCTAAGAATCTCTCTTTTCTTCCTTCAGAGTGCATGCCAGTACTGTTCAATGTGGTAGCCACTAACCACACCTACCACATTTGCCATATAACTTGTATGACTGAGGCCCTGAAGGTTTATTTTTATTGTGCAATTATTATGTCCTAGGCACTTAGGGCGGAGAAGGCAATGGCAAGCCACTCCAGTATTCTTGCCTGGAAAATCCCATGGACAGAGGAGTCTAGTAGGCTATAGTCCATGGGGTCGCAAAGAGTCGGACACAACTGAGCAACTTCACTTCACTTCAAACACATTTTTCATTCAAGTCTCAGGCTAACACTTTGATACTGGTGACTGGTATTGGACAGTGTGGGACTAGAATATTCTCTTTTATTTCCTTCTTTCTGTTTTATATAAATCTTCATCTACACCATTGATAAGACAATGCACATTTACCTTCCTATACCTCCTGGACGCATCTAATGCATTTTGTCATTACATAGTCACTGTCATAATATCAAGTACTAGTGTCAGTCAGTCTTGTTCAACTCTTTGCAACCCCACGGATGTAGCCCACCAGGCTCCTCCGTCCATGGGATTCTCCAGACCAGGATACTGGAGTGGGTTGCCATGCCCTTCTGCAGGGAATCCTCCCAACCCAGGGATCGAACCCCCAGGTCTCCTGTGTTGCAGGCAGATTCATTAGTGTCTGAGCTACAGGGAAGCCCTGCACATGTGCTCCACTCAGTTTATAGGGTCGTTGTCTCAGAGATGGAGTAAATGGAGACGCCAGCGTTTGTGAGCCAGACTTATCCAGATGGTGACGGTCGCTCTTGGCTGAGTGTTTACAACACACTCCCTACTTCATGTTCAGCATCTTAGCCCTAATGGAACCCTTGAGGTCAAGGTCATTCTGTCCCCATTTTACAGAGGAAGAGCAGTCTGAGAGTTCAGGTACTTACCTGGCTCACGTAGCAAGCTGTTATTCTGATCCAAGACCATCCTCCTTGAGAGCTGTGGGTTTAACCACACTCTGTGTCTTCCAGGGGCTCTCTGTAATACACCGGGACACTGGTAAGCCCCAGAAATTCGGGACTTATCCCAAGTCTGGACAATTTAGAAGTTTTCTCTCAAGTTCAGTTTTCTATTTCTGCCAAGTTAGAAGTCAGCACTTCCCTGGGCATTTATGACACTTGCCTTCCTGTTCACCGTCTCTCAGGCCTTGGGAACTTGGAGGCTGTTTCCTTTCACCATCCTATTTTACCTTCTAGCAACATATTTGGAGAAGGCAATGGCAAGCCACTCCAGTACTCTTGCCTAGAAAATCCCATGGATGGAGGTGCCTGGTAGGCTGCCGTCCGTGGGGTTGCTAAGGGTCGGACATGACTGAGCGACTTCACTTTCACTTTTCACTTTCACACATTGGAGAAGGAAATGGCAACCCACTCCAGTGTTCTTGCCTGGAGAATCCCAGGGACGGGGGAGCCTGGTGGGCTTCTGTCTATGGGGTCGCACAGAGTTGGATACGACTGAAGTGACCTAGCAGCAGCAGCAGCAGCAACATATTTAAGCAGACAGGAAGAGCTTCATTAGGTGAAAGTCTGTTTTACGGTTTCATGGTCTTACTTGGAGAATGAGAGAGCAGTGAGAGAGTGGTTAGTATTTTTTCCTTAATTTTTGTTTTATCAGGCAAACCTCCTTTCTCTTCTGCAAGTTCCCAGCCACAAGATAAATAGCCTTGTGTCTTACAAGTTAAATACAATTACTGCTATCAAACCTAGAGCCTTTCTCTCCCTCTCAATGTCTCTTAGAAGCTGATAAGAGTTTCAAGTAAACTGTGGGCCTCTGGCTAATGCTAAAATTAAACATAACCACCCAGAAGACAAAAAAGACAAAGATGTGTACGTAGATATATGTAAATTATATATTTACACATGATTTTATTTAATATCTATGTAATCATCCTATGGAAGAGAAGAATATTTCCAGTAGAGGGAAAGGTACCCATGGACACATGGGACAAGGGCACAGAGACACGTGGCATATGCTTCTGAGACATTAGGCCAACACATGACTCAAGGTTATTTATAAAATAAATAGCATACAAAGGAGCTTATTATAACGATGAAACTTTCTATTATATAACATGATAGCAATTATAGTAACTGAATAGAATTCATTTGTGTACAGGGCAGTGCTTTGAGCCTAGACATTTGTTGAGCAGAAGAATAATTTTCCTGGAAAATCCTATAGGACTTTATGAGATGTACACTTAGTCTTAAGTCCTGGTTTATGTTTTTCTCATCTTCAATAGACTGTCTTGGGATTTGAAGAAGCTGAATTTTTACTAATTAAAAGGTGCATGAAAATTGTTTATTTACCCATAAGTTAAGTATTATACATATTGTAGTCCAGGAGCTTAATGAAATAAGAATAAGAAATTTGAGGGTCACTTCTAGGCACTATTTAAGTAGGGATATAAGAAAAATGATTTCTTAATTTCTATGAATAATGAGTACATTTTTATTAAGCCCGATCCATGGAATGATCCTTTGAAGCTTAGAATTAGAGCATGGTCACAATTTAATGTGATTTTCAAATTATGCTCATTTGCGATAGTGTGACATAAAAATACTAATAACATCTTACTCTATGCAAGGCCTTAGTAACAACAAGAATTATTTTGAATTAAAACAGTCATCAAATATTGCATAATTCCAAAGCTGGGCCAAGTGAATTACAAGTTTTTGTTTGTCCATTGTCACAGAGAAGCTCCAGCAGTAAATGAAATTATGGCCTGCAGAATTTGACTTTAATTATGAAAATCTAGAATTATTATCCTAAGCTGAAACACAATTTTCTCTCTGCCCCAGAGTTATGTGAGCAGCAAATGTCCTAACACTCGCCCAAGTATACAGCTTTATTTATAGGAAAACTTTCCAATTTTCAGTCTCCTCAATTTAAGCTTTGCACAAGTTTTGCAGGGTCCCTGCAGTTATTTAAAGCCTAAAAAAAGAATGCTTAGCTTCTTAGAGGAAGATAGTACATAAATATCCAATAATAATAATATATATTCACATACAGGATGTCGTTTATAATTCTATAAAGCACAGAGGTAATGAAAGGCGCTCTAAACTGTAAATCACTCAATCGATTGTAATCATATTGCAGCTCATCTCAAAGAGATAAAGACCTTCCACTCCTCTTAAATCCCTGTCAATACCCCAGCAGCCTGAAGAAAGGGGAAAGGAGGGTCAGAGAAGGAAGGACAGATGAGTCAAGGACAAAGAGGCACTTTTAATCTTCAATTCATGGAATTATCGTGGATTGGATTAGGTTCCCAGTGACAGTCACAGTTTGCTCCACGAGATGCATGAATTTTCCACACGGTACTTTTACAGCTTTACAATAAGTCCCTGACACTGTGTTGGCCTGGTTGGAGGGGTTTGCCAAGTGCAAATGATGGATACACAATGCTGCATAAGAATACTTAGGGACCAGGTGCAGAATTAGAAAATGACAATGAAGGCCAAAAGTGAAAGGTTATAGCAAAACCAATGATGGAAGTAAGTGGACAACGGACCAGAAAAAATTTTATATTGCATTTTCAAATAGCAGAAGCACTTCAAAAGTCTTTTTATTAACTGATGTTGCCTTTAAGATAAAAAATATTGCTAATCCTCCTTCTCATCAGTGGAGTGGATTTGAGCTGAGTGATCTCTTTATGCATGCATTCATTCACCTTTCAACAAATGTTTATTCAAAGTGTACTTTACATGTGAATCCATGCTAGGTGATGGGTCTAATGGGAACAAAACCAACCCAGGCCCTCAAGGGTTTCATAGTCCAGTGGAAGAGAATTGCATGTACCGAAGCAAGGTAACACTAAACCTAAATTTGATTGTGCAGTTATTGTGTCAGGCACTAAACATGGTTCTTAGATTAAATCTTCACAGTCGCCCTAAGGAGAGGCTATTCTTATCATCGCTTTGCGAATGGAATTTGGAGGTTTATGACATTAACTCCCTGGGTCATAAGTTAGTCCATGAAGATCTGGAACTTCCGTCTGTAACTCTTAGAAGGCAAGCCTAACGCTCCTGTGTGCTACAGTCCAGCTGCAGTTCCAAAGAGTGCAGCAGAGTGCTGTCAGTCAGGCGAGAACAGGGTTCAGCGGCATGTGGATGTGTCTGATGGAACCCGAGGACCAGACAAGGCTGGGTATGGGATGGAATTTAGGTTGTAATCTTGGACTGTCTAGGCTAATGCTAACGAACTCTGCCCCTCTACCTAGACAGGTGTCTGATACGTGTTAGTCACTCGGTAATGTCCAACTCTTTGCGACTAACACTTATCAGACATATGTCTGCCAACATAAGCATAATACTGTGATTTGACAGTTTACACCTTTGTACTGAGATCACTGATAGGCTGGCCACATTCATGGATTGTTTTCACTTAGTGTAATCTGTCCATTGATTGCAGGAGAGAAATATGAATCTCCCTCTTTTACAGATGAATAAACCAAGGTGTGGGGAGTTTGAGCACATTTCTTTTCTTCCAGTCACAGGACTGGGAAGTGTCAGCACTGGGATTCTACACAAATGTGTTCGTTCCTACACTCCTATCCCCGTTACCCTACTTTCCCGTCTATTTCCCAGGAGCTTTCCAGTTTGCACTGTACGTGGAGCTCGAATTCATTTGGCTGACAGATGTATATTCACTTGCAAATGTACTACTGTTTCTCACATGCCAGTGTATGCAGTACACTCTGTAATCACATTATTAAACACTTACTAGAAATGTGCTTCTGGCCAAAGCACAATTGCCAGTCTCAATGTTTAATTAAACTCGATTTGTCTTCATTTTAATCACATCAGAGAAATGTGGTTTTCTCAGAGTTCAAGGGTGAAGTCTTCATTCCACATGTCTACCAGTGTTTCAGAGCTGTGTATCCTGGAGAAGGGAATGAGGAGAGTACAAAATATCCTTCCGTAAAAGATTTTAGGAGTTGGTGATGGACAGGGAGGCCTGGCGTGCTGTGATTCATGGGGTCGCGGAGAGTCGGACACGACTGAGCGACTGAACTGAACTGAACTGAACTGAAAAGATTTTAGAGGAATAATATTAGTTAATAATAGGTAATACTGACATAGTACTTATTCTGTGCCAGCTTCCTGGATTATCACATTGAATCCTTCTTATAGCATCCTGGAAAGGGAGTTTGTTATTATTCCCATTTTAGAGATGAAGAAGCAGAGGCTCAGAGACGTTAATTTTTTTTTGTTTGTTTTCCTTTTTCTTTAATACGGTTGCCATCTTACATGATAAACTATTAAGCACCTTCTTAAACAGCATCTAGTCTAATTTCTTGCTGCACCAGTGGGCACTCTAGGATAGAACTCTTATCACCACTGATATTCATGGAGTACTGTACTTACGTGCAGTACACCTAACTCATGTTGGTTCATAATTGAGTAGTGGTATTTTCTAAAAATGGATTAATGCACACATCCAGACCACATTAAATTTTCAACTTGGAGTTCACACAAAGTCCTTTGTATAGTAGCTGTCACTCGGGACTGCAGTTTGAAATCCAGGAAGTGGGAAGAATGTCTTTTTATTTTGTTATTGATGCTTCTTTCTTCCTTTCTCCTTCCTTCCTCCCTCTTTTCCTTTCTTTCTTAATAAGAAGGTTAAAATAAATGGGTTATTAAGGAAATCGGAGTCTAGTAAACATAACATTGAAAACTTAAGATGGTCACAAATGATACTCTCCAGTATCATACAGCTGGTGGTTGATAGGGTCAACTTGGATTTGAATATGGGCATGGAGACTCTGATGAACTTCCCTGGTAACTCAGTGGTAAAGAATCTGCTTGCCAATGTGGAGACACAAGTTTGATCCCTGGGTCCGAAAGACCCCCTGGAGAAGGAAAGGGCCACCCACTCTAGTGTTCTTGCCTGGGAAATCCTATGGCCAGAGGAGCCTGGCAGGCTACAGTCCATGGGGTCACAAAAGAGTTGGACATGACTTTGAAACTGAACAACAATGGAGACCTGATACCTTTATTTAGAGAAACTTTTTTCTGTAAAAGGCTAAATAGTGAATATTAGTGTCTTTGGGGGTCATAAGCTCTTTGTTGTAGCTATTTAACTCTGCTGTTATGGTGAAAAACCGACAGTAGACAATACATAAATACACACATACATGAATGAGAAGGGCTGTGTTCTGATAAAAAGATATTTAAATCAACTTGTGGTGAGCCAGATTTGCTACTTTGTTGTAGTTGGGAGACCCTGGTCTTGATTATTCATATTTTGAAGCTATAGCTCTGTTTTTACTGATCCATAGGCTTTATTATATGGGCTATGTCATCTCTATTTGGAATAGCGGAGAAAGATAATCTCTAAGTAGGTGAGTCTGATCCCAAGAGACACAGAATAAACGGTACTTCTATGTAGAGTAGCGTAGACCTAGTGGTGAGGTTAACTCAGGATAAGGAAGTGGAGGGGTACATCTCTAGAACAGTCATTCACTTACCTGCACTAAAAACCCTCTTGATTGTCCCTTGGACTGCAAGGAGACCAAACCAGTCAAGTTTGATCCAGGCTTGATCAAACCAGTCAACCCTGGATATTTATTGGAAGGAATGGTGCTAAAGCTAAAGCTCTAATGGTTTGGCCACCTGATGCGAAGAGCCGACTCCTTGAAAAAGACCCTGATGCTGGGAAAGATTGAAGGCAGGAGGAGAAGGGGACGACAGAGGATGATATGGTTAGATATCATCACCAATTCAATGGACATGAATTTGAGCAAACTGCGGGAAATAGTGAAGGACAAGGGTACCGGGCATGTTGCAGTCCATGGTGTCACAAAGAGTCAGACACGACTTAGCGACTGAACAGCAACCAACAAAAGCCCAGGCATACACCACTTTCCTAACTGGACACCAATGACATAGATTCAGTTTCCCTTTATTTATGTTATGCTCTGAATGTCTCAGAACAAGATTTGAAAATAAACAACAGGAAGCAGGAAATAATCTGTTTATTCTACTACTTAGTTCTGTTACTTCTACTTAGTAACTGTAAGTTGTGGAACTCCAAATATCCTTTCCCCCCTCTCTCCTGAGAGAAGTTGCATACTTTACTTTTCAGTTCACGGGTTTATTTTGTCAGCCACTGCTTTAGCTGCCCTCCTTATTCTTCATAACCCTTTGTTATAAAGGCGCTACTGATTTCTTAGCATTTACCTTTTATTCTGCCTGCTCCCTGATATGTCCATTTTCTACATCCCAGAGAACATTCTCTCCATTTTCTTGTCATTGGCTGTCCCTAACCCGCTGAAGAGAGCTCTTGTTTGAAATTCTGCTCTGTTTCCAACCATTGATCTGCTTTGAAGAGGGTGGACTCTCCTGAGATGTGACTCAGTCCACTTCCTGCTGTTGAGTTTTTGAGACTTCAGACTTTGTTCTCCTATTTATTAAAGGAACAAGACCGAGGCTGCACATTTTTTGTATATATACACAATCACGACAAGTTTAAAATAAGTTAAAAAAGAAATCGGTCTAAGACAGACCAGATTTTATTTATACTAAATAGCTTCCTTCACATTTTACTGACCTCAGTATTGATTGCAATAAAGTTATTGATAAAAAGTCAGAGTTCCCACCACCAGAATAGAAAGTATATACCACCAGACCTGGCTCCTGCTAGCTCAAGCTAAGTGATCATTTGATCACTTTGTTAATTTTTTGCTAATTCCTCCACTTTTTTTTTGAGTCAAAGTATGTATTACATGCTCAATAGATGTTAAACTGCAGACCTGTACTGAGGTTATTGGAGATGACTTCTGATTTTATTGTCTGCATGTACACAGCAACAAAATTCACAAAAAGCATCCTTTACAAGCATTAAATAGACATAAAAAGTCCATTTTAAAAGCAATAGAAAAAATGAAATGTTTTATTATGAATAACTTCTAAAATTTTACTGCGAATTTTTTCTTTGTTGAAACAATTAAATCTGATTTTATTAGATTACCTTCCCATTAGTCAGATGATTCTCTGTGAGTCTCAAAAGGTGGATTTCCTGGCGTCCTTAGACAAACTGAACAGAGGAAGGAGCAGATTTATGCATCTACTGGATTTAAAAAAAGAAATAAGTATAAACCTAAACTAAGTATAAGTGGAAAGTCAAAGTAAAGCTAAAGCCTTCTCAGATAGCCAAGGTTTAGAAATATTTATTACCTCATTCTGAAACCTATATAAAACTGTTGTGAGATGCTGTTTCAAATAAAATAGGAATTTATATAAGTGAAGCACAAACTGAAGTAGAACTGAAATGCTTTTAGACTTTCAAAATGAATAGCTGGATATTTTTACTGAATTTTCTGTGTGGTGAGGGTGCGGTTGGACCTACCGGAGAGGTAAAAATGAAGGCAATGCATAGCAAAGAATATCTTGTTCTCAGGGAGCAACTGAGCTCTCCTACAGGAGATAAACCAAGTGAAATCCAATAGTTTTGCTTCATTTTGTGACTTTCTCCCACTATGACCTCAGGGAATTTTGCGCTCCAAGTAGGTCCATAAAGGGAATTTTGAAATTCTCTTAATAGATCTGTTCTTGAAATAAGTCAGCAGAACTGAGCGAGGTGCCGTGCCAACACATTGACTCACAGTCCTGAGGAACCCTGCTCCCAGACCTTCACAGCGAGTCTCTTGTCTCATGTCCATCCTCAAGAGTTGCATGTAATTCATCTGCAACACATGTTCCAAGCCCACCTTCCTGGTGGCCTGACTGAAACGAGATAGTAGGTATAGATGCCACCCCTAAACACACAGGCTGAGACGTTAATGAACTTTTCAGCCAGTAAATCCAGCTCATTCTGTGGCTGCCTGTTGACCTAGCTGCCTCACTTTGCCAAGTTACGTTGCTTTATTTTTTCTCCTGGTCAAATAGAACAACCAATGTGAATGTACTTTGTTCCTCTCTCTCTGGCTTTTATTCCTTGATTTGTGTCACTCCCCTCACTGCATCCACTTAGAACAGCAAAGTGTTGACTAGAGGACTGAAGAGTTTGATCCATAGTCATGTACGTTACTTTGCCGACAAGGTCTGTCTAGTCAAAGCTATGGTCTTTTCCAGTAGTCAGTATGGATATGAGAGTTGGACTGTAAAGAAAGCTGAGTGCCAAGGAGTTGATGCTTTTGAACTGTGGTGTTGGAGAAGACTCTTGAGAGTCACTTGGACTGTAAGAAGATCAAACCAGTCAGTCCTAAAGGAAATCAGTCCTAAATATTCACTGAAAGGACTGATGTTGAAGCTTAAGCTCTGATATATTGGCCACCTGATGGCGAAGAATTGACTCACTTGGAAAGACCCTGATGTTGGGAAAGATTGAAGGCGGGAGGAGAAGGGGACGACAGAGGATGAGATGGTTGGATGGCATCACCAACTCGATGGACATGAGTTTGAGCAAGCTCTGGGAGTTGGTGATGAACAAGGAAGCCTGGCATGCTGCAGTCCATGGGGTCTCAAAGAGTCAGACATGACTGAGCGACTGGACTGAACTGAATTGTGTACCTTTAAACTGCACTGCATTTTATACATATAGTTGTGGTTGAAATACCAATGATATAGACAACCTCTAGGGACAGAAGCAACCGTCATATCTACATTCCTTTGTTAGCAAAAAATCATTCAAATTCTTCTCTAAAAGTATTTATTAAGCATCTATCTCTAAAAATCTCTGTGCTCGGAACTGAATAATAGGAATGGACCGTTATTCAGTTAGAACTTACGTTATTCAGTTAGAACTTACGTTAGTCCAATAGGCTAAGTGAGGAGGAAGTCTGCATACATCTTTACTACTCACTGTGTCTAGGTTCTTTCTGAGTCACACTGAAAGGTAAAATCTTTTAAAGAAAAAAAGTAAATGAAATAAATCTTTGGACAGCATCCTTGAGTTGTGGTTAAATGGGAAATTTCAGTGCCTGTTCAGAAGTCTAGGCACTTGTGAGGATTCCAGTGTGATTTAAATAAGCCACCATCTCTGAAAGTCAGAAATGAAAAGATCAAACCAAGGAAAGTGCAGCTCTACCTGTCTCATCTCCTATCCTAATTATACCTTATACTCACTAATGTTCTAAGTGCTTTTTGACAGGACAGCAATGGTATATCAATAGTTACTGCATGAACTGGAGTAGGCAAATTGAGTCACTCAAGGCTTCTTTTAATCTCCTGGATCATTATTTTGAAGATAAAAGTAGATTTCTGAAAGAGCAAGTTTCAAAGGAGTCTAGCAATTAGAATGGTGAAAATACTAGGTCATCTGGTCCATTTCTCTGGTTGCTTTAGAAATTTCTACACAATATAGATGACTCTAATTTAACTAGTATCATTTGAAATATTACAGATGATAGAGTTCGCTTCTTCCACCAAGAGAGTAGGTCTGTCTTATATACCTTCCTTAACTTTTATAAAAATATTTTTATGTTTATATTTTGATTAATTTCAGTATTATTATGAATAACATTTGAAATTATTCTGAATCATTCTTTAAATTGTGGGTATTTATTTCTTACAGGTATCTGGGAGTTGCTTCTTATTGAAAGATGCAAGGTCCTGGGTAGAACAGGCAAAGACATTCTTTCCTTTGAGATATAAAATCTCTCTTTTTATACAACATACATGCACACAAGCATCGTTGGGTAAATATAAAAATATTGTATTTGCCCCAGCACAAATAAATATGTTTAAATTTAAAATAGCCTACACATCTTCAGACACATTTTTCAGATAGCCAAGATTTATTGCCATGTATTTAATATCTTGTATTAAATGACTAAAAGAAGTAAGAGTCATTAATATTTTATTTATATGCCTCACATTTATAGGTTTTCAGAAATTATAAGAACTTTATTAATTATTTAACCTTCAAAGATAATAAGTTACTTTGTTTGTAACCTGTCTCTATTTGAGGTGGCAGTAGTCATCAACTTCATGAATATTCTTGAACACTGAAGATGTGCCAGTGTTGAGTCATTGTGTGTTGGGGAAGGGACTGTGAAAATAGGATTGTGTAAAAAGATTGCTTAAGAAAGAAAAAAAAAAAACTAGTTAAGGTAATTATCATTTTATACATACAAAGGAAAACAAAAACAAAAAACCTGCCCACAAGAACAGATGCAGTGTAAGACATTGGAGTCTAGGTACTAGGTAAATATTTGAAACATGTCCGTAATTTTACATAATCATTGACCAATTTGTTAAAAATACTTTAAAAGCCCTAATTTAAAAAATGCTATTCTGGCTATCACATTTATAATATGAACTAACATTTGAATGTGGCATAAACTGTGATATTCAGTATGCTCAGTTATGCCTGACTCTTTGCCACCCCATGGACGGTAGCCCACCAGCTCCTCTCCGTGACATTTTTCAGGCAAGAATACTGGAGTGAGTTATCATTTCCCCCTCCAGGGGATCTTTCCAACTGAGGGATAGAACCCATGTTTTCTGAGTCTCCTTCATTGGCAGGAGATTCTTTACCACTGAGCCACCTGGGAAGCCCAAACTGTGATATACAACACATTTAGCAACATTAATTGTCCTTTCTCTTTATTTAACCCCTTAGATTTTGGTCATTTTAATGTTTTTCTCTTGACTAACTGCCATTGACATGCTGAAATAATACTATTCTACTGCCGACTGTTGAGACCTAAGAAAATGACTTTTAAACTCATCCATGAATTTATGAAGGCTACTTTTTGTAATCCACAAGCTTTAAAAGGGGCTGAAGATGCAGTGCCTGATTTTAAAAGCCAAGGTTGCAAGGTAGAAATGTGTTTTGTCTGGTGTTAGTCTTTAATTCAATGTTTTGCTTTTTTATTTTGTATTAGTAGGATGTATAATGGGAAACATCTTTCTATTCTAAACCTAGGTAAAGCTATTCATGACCCGTGATGATTCATGCTGCTACTGCTAAGTCACTTCAGTCGTGTCCGACTCTGTGTGACCCCATAGACGGAAGCCCACCAGGCTCCCCCGTCCCTGGGATTCTCCAGGCAAGAACACTGGAGTGATGATTCATGACCAGTGATTATTTGTGCCCTCCAGGACTATATGCGGTTTGGTTGGGTTGGGTTTAGAAGATTGGGGTTAGTGAAGGCAATGTTTGCTCAGAAAAGAGAAGACAGTCCTCCAGCGTTCCCCGTGGAACCATTTAAGAAGTAAGAAATCCATTAGTGGAGCAGGGGTTAGCATTCTGGGATATCTTACCGGCAACTCCAACCTGTTTTTCTTACCAAACTTCTGTCCATCCATCATTTAAATAGTGATGGCCCTTTATCAGTTCTGTTCCTTCTTACCTATAAAGTATCCCCTACCACCCTCTGTCCCTTCCCTTTGTCTAAATCTAGAAATGAGTGGATATCAGAGAAGTATACATCTTCTCTAGTTTTCCCACCCTGCCTGGCCCAACTCCCACTGCCTTAACCTTCCCCCCCCGCCCCCCCCCCCCCGCATGGAAGCTGCATTATTGTCTCCCTTCCCAGGGACTTGATAATGCACCCTTGAGAATAAGGAAGAAGGCCGAGAACAGATAACAGGGGCTTGAGTCTCCGTATGTCTATTCCAAAATCCCTAAGATTTTTCTACACAAACTGTTTGACTTCCCAGACAGGAGCTGAGTGCTTCCTCTTCTGCTGGGCATTGATAGAAACTCAAATATGGGAAGATGCTTTGCTTACCCCATGTCAGTTTCGCCATCCTTACTGGATTTCTTGGACTTCCTGGCTGTATCACTTACTGTTTGCTGCATAACAAACCACTCCAAAACTTTATTTATTGGCTCATGTGTCTATGGGTTGTATGGGTGATTTTTCTGTTCCAGGCTGGCTGGGATGGAGCGGAATGATCTTGACGGCCTCACTCACACGGCTATGAGCTCAACTGAGCTGAGTGGGCTGGCAAAGTAGGCTTGGGTGGCTGGGGTTTCTCTTCTTGTAGTCCCTCATTTTCCAGGAACCCAGACCAGCTTGCAGGCTTCTCAGGTGGTGCTAGTGGTAAAAATTCCACCTGCCAGTGCAGGAAACATGAGAGACATGGGTTTGATCCCTGGGTCAGGAAGATCCCCTGGAGGAGGGCATGGCAACCCACCCCAGTGTTCTTGCCTGGAGAATCCCATGGACAGAGAAGCCTGTTGGGCTACAGTCCATGGGGTCTCAAAGAATCAGACATGACTGAGATGATTTAGCACAGCATAGACCAGCTTCCTTCATATGGAGTCTCAGGCTTCAGCAGCACGAGAGGGCAAGCATTGACATTCAAGGGCTGTTCAAACTTCTCCTTAGATTACACTTACTGGTATGCCCTATGCCAAACAATGCAAGTCTCAGAGCCAACCTAGAATCAAGGGATGGAAAAATAGACTCAGCCTCCGATGGGAGCAGTGACAAAGTCCCATTACAGAAGGGCTTGGATATTGGAATGGGATTATAGCTATTTTGCAGCTTTAACACATTAGCAGAGAGCTCGAACCCCTCCACGGACTGTCATGCGGCAGTCCACGGAGTCGCAAAGAGTTGGACAGAACTTCACGGCTGAACAACAAAGAGCTTGAAAAGACTCTCATTTTTACAATCTCTTTTCCTCTTAACCTCCCTCCTCCTCAACCGTCAAGGCCTCAAAATGAGATTGGAAACTGGTGACTTTCAACTGATGGCTCCTTTTCAAAAAAAGGAATTGTCCTTTTTTAGAAAAAGATTTCTTTAGGATATGACATTTTGAAATTAATCTTAGTTCTTCCTACCGTATCACACAGATTTCTTTCTTTCACCCTTATTACATCATAGTATTCTGCCTTAAACTGAGTTAATTGTGTTTTAAAAAATTAAATGTCCATTTGAAAATTTTCTAATCCTTTTTTTCCCTTTCTTCTTGGATGCTTTCAGACACTTTATCTGTCTTTGTTTGGGGTATTTATGATATATTAATGTTATTTATAAAATGTGTTTTATCTGTCTAGGCTATGTCTTCCCTTTCATTTTTTTTTTCTGTTTTATTTTTAACAAAGTCAGTTATGTTATAAAAACAGCTCCCATGCTGATCTATACTTTTCTCGAGACATTTTCTCTTAGCTGAATACGTTGTTGTTTATCATTATCCTTTGTTTGTAGCCAGATTTGAAGCCAGGCTGCAGTTCTCACAAACAAATCAATTTGAATTAATTTGCCAAGCAGAGTTAACGAGGCATTGTATGAATTCGAGATATACTACACGGACCACATTCCCTGAGGTTATTCCTTCACTGGGAAAACTTTGATTCTTGTACCACATTGTAGTCATGTATACCTGACCTTTGAATCTCACACTAAATGATGCGTAGCTACCAGCTGGTTCATTTTTTGAAAAGCCTTGGGAATGCCATATAACCAAACAAACCGGAGTACAGAGAATTCTCTCATTCATTTCTTTGTTGGGAAAGGATGGTCTTTAAGGTATACACTCTCTGATGCTTGCCTATTCTAGGAATCCTAATGTTGAACTCTGGGAGTTGGTGATGGACAGGGAAGCTTGGAGTGCTGTGATTCATGGGGTCGCAGAGAGTCGGACACGACTGAGCGACTGAACTGAACTGAATGTTGTTCTAAATGAAAGTTTGAGAAACATAGTTCTTTTTAATTGCAAATTTCTCTTCTTAAAACAGCTTGTTGTTGGCCTCACCACATGGCATATAGGACCTTAATTTCCCCATCAGGGATCTAACCCCTGCCCCCTGCTTTAGAAGCGTGGAGTCTTAACCACTGGACCACCAGGGAAGTCCCAGGGAAACATAGTTCTTGGTTGATCTTTGAGGTCCGCTCGACTTTAAAAGAGTAGACTTCTCTCAAAATATAAACTGTAAGTTCCTAGTGACCTCTGCTTCTAGAAACTGACTTATGATTATGAAATACAAAAAACATTTATTTAAGAAGGAGCTCAATGTTTATGTGGACACTCACCCTCCACCCCATACATCCTCAACAAGTTTTCCAGCAAGAATTTCCTTCATTCTGTGAAGGCTGATACAAACAAGTAGGAAAAGGCAGTCCTCCTCAAAGATGAGGAAATGGTAATAAATTCCCCAAAGAAGCTCAGATCTCTGGGTCTCAGACGAACAACGTCCCAGGATGCCTAAGAAATCTGAACTCTGTCTCTCTTTAATGTTCACTCAGAAATAATCACAGGAGTTGGAATAGAAAACTAGTATGGGGAAAGTGTCCTAAATTTTACATTGCCCTAAAGAATGTGTTTTGAAACTAATATGCAAAAATTCTCGTGTGTTTTACTGGACAGATAAGTTAGTATATATTTAACCATGTTTAAAAGACTTTGGTGATGGCCTGGGCTCTTTGAAACAAGTCTTGTATCTGAATAGTCTAAATTCCCTTTGGATAGCATTAGCAAACTGTCACACGAGTAGTATGTTATAAATATATTGTATCTTCACTTCCTTGCAAAGAGTATAGTATAAGGCAAGTTATGAGAGCCTCTTAAGGAGCTCTACCTCTGGTTCAACTGAAACACTCAGATGACGTTTTCTAGTTCTTCTGTATCTATTGCAAAGTAGCAAATTACCCCCAAACTTAGTGGTACACAGCAACTAACATTCAGTTCAGTTCAGTCGCTCAGTCCTGTCCAACTCTTTGTGACCCCATGTATCGCAGCACGCCAGGCCTCGTTATGACACAAGAGTGGCTTCCCCGGAATGGCCATGAGAGAAGGAGAGAGAGAAAATCACAGTGCCTTTTCTGATCTAGTCTCGAAGAGTTACACATTGTCAGTTCCACCATATCCTGTTCTTTACAGCTGAGTTACTAAGTCCAACCCATAGTTGAAGTTGGAGAATCGAGTTCCGCCTGTTACAGAGAGATGTTTCAGAGAATTTGTAAACCTCTTAAAGTTACCATATAATCCTCCTGTTCTGTAAACTTTTCAGAGTCTGGAATGAATGCACAAAAGATATGCTTATCAAACTTGCAAAATGACACAAAACCGAGAAAGGTATCTCCTACAGGAAACAAAAGACCTAGAGTTGAACATTTCCTTATCAGGTTGGAATGCTGTTATGAAACGAAAAAGAATAAACTTAGTGTAATTACAGTCCTGCTTTGAAGTCCATAAAGTACACTACGTGAATTCAAGATAGGACAAACTTTTTGGGAAGTAATTTAATTGAAAACTGTCTTGGGCTTAAGCTGGAAATAAGCCTACTGTGTGACTGTGCTATGTTGTGTTGTTTGAAGTGTTAGTCTCTCAGTTGTGTCTGACTTTTTGTGACCCCATGGACTGTAGCTAGACAGCTGTCAAAAAACAGCATATTTATCAGGTCAAAGGTGGGTGAATATTGGGTTGGCTAAAAAGCTCATTTGGGCTTTTTTCCCCATAAGATATTACAGAAAAACCCAAATGAACTTTTTGACCAACCCAATACATGGGATGTTTGTGAGTGCATGCTTGCTAAGTCACTTCAGCTGTGTCTGACTCTTTTTGATCCTATGGACTGTAGTCCACCAGGCTCCTCTGTCCATGGGATTCTCCAAGCAAGAATACTCGAGTATGTTGATATGCCCTCCTTCAGGGGATCTTCCCAACCCAGAGATCGAACCTGCATCTCTTATGTCTCCTGCATTGGCAAACAGGTTCTTTACCACTAGCATCACTTGGGAAGCCCAATACATGGGACATTGATTGTTATCTTTAGACCCCTTGGGAATAATATATTCATTTGTAAGCATAAGCTTCAAAGTTGATCTAGAAGATCTAAAATTTATAAACAACAAAGACTCCATAAGATCTAAGCAGAAGTAATAACTGTAGCATAAGTTTATCATGGCATCAGCTATGTTGATACTGGTATGACTTTCCCATTCATGAGGATGAAAATGTTCCTATTTGTTGCCCATTGAAATCCTAAACCTCCTTCCTGTCCTCTGAGCTGTGTAGTGACCCCACACATGCGTGCTTGAATGAGCAGAATTTTTCAAAATCAAATATTCTAGCTTTCTGGCTTTAAAAACATTGAGTTTGATATCCTCTGCAGAAGACGAAGGAAAGAAAATGAAAACTGGGGCCATGTGGAAAGGAAGGCAGCCAGGGAGAAATGAAAGGAATCAACACGACTGAAAAGAGACGGGGAGACCACACAGAGGGACGACCTGCAGGAGTGAAGAGATCACAGTGGGGAGTGAGTCCCCGGATGACACCGGGGCTTTCCCAGCAGTGGAGGAAATAGTGATACGAAGCGCACCTGGGGGAACCTGGGAAGTTTGAGACCGAACATTAGGGTTTTAGGCCAAAAAGGCAATTGGAAAATATTGGACACTAACCACTGCATGGTGAAGTAAATCTCATTAGCTCACCTTCTTTTAACTGTAACCCTCCTCGATCAAGTGCTATTGTAACAACAATGGTGATAAGTCATATACTGAGCACTTATTTTCTACCACTGTGCTCAGTGCTTTACTGACACTTATTTCCTGTTTAATTCTTGCAACAACCCTATGTTGCAGTTATTAGCATAATTCTGATTTTACATATGAAGAAACTAAGGCTTGAAGACACACCGAGACATAGATATTCTTAGCATGTTTACCAGAAAGGAATAGACAAAATTCAGATTGAAATTGACCAGCCTGGCTTCAGGGCATATTTTGAAATAATTATAGAAGGAAGAAGAGTGACACCCCATAACAAAGGAAAGCAAATTTGAGAGTCAGTTTTGTTAATTTATGGCATGTCATTTTTGAAGGTAGATCTCAAATAAAGAATAAGTTTTAGATAGACCTATGCTCATGAAGAAAGTTCCAGTAAATATGATTTGGAAACAGTCTCTTAAACTTCAAGAGCAAATAAAGATATCATGGTCACTTTGGCCTTGTTTTGTTCATCTTTCTGGGACCGAAAGTACCCTTAAGGGATGAGGATAAATAAAAAGCCCAAGGTCAATGAGCTTCTGGAAGAGAGTGAAGAATAGAATTAAGGCTTCAAAATACAGGAAAAGGATAGGAATTGTGATACATGTTCTAATTATTGCATCAGGATAAATGGTTTTTAGTATAATAGCACTTCAACAGAAATAGCACTTTGATTGAGATCTGGGAGAAATTCAATGCTAACATGTCTGCACACAAACTCACCTTAGCCATCCTGAAAAAAATCAAGGACCAGGAGTGTTGTCATTTAGGTAAGTGGACCTGGAGTGCCAGGGTTACATCTCTAGCACAGTCCCTCCTCCCATCCCCTGAGAATGAAAATAAATCACACACTCACCCCCTTCCCAGCTTCTTCCGCCTCCTCACGAGCATTCTTGCCTGGATTGTTACATTTCATTTGTACAAAATCTTATAATGTAGGTATTATCATCTTCATATGTTTTGGGGAATAGATGAAGAAACTGAGACATCTGGATTAACAAAATTGTGCACGTTCATGAAAGCGGTAAATGTCTGAGATAGGATTGACTCCAAAGTCTGAAACATGCCATAGCTAATGCTCTTTTCATTTGTGTTTGAGCCATCTTTGCTTAAATAACTCAACTCCTATCGCCTAGAAATGGTGGATCGATATTGACTTTGATATAGGAAAGAATTGATAATATGTCAGTCCACATATATTTTCCATTTCCAAACATACCCAGAAGATACGAGGCAGTGAGCTTCATCAGCCAAGTCAGGGCATGCCTGGGTGACCCACACTGCTTTCTAAGAGTAAATGTCTCATCACTTTGGAAAGGTGGTTCTTTCTGGCTCCTGGAGCCAGAGCCCTTGTGCTCTGAGTCTATTAATTTACTTCCCCCACCTGATCAGTTTTCTGCTCCAAGAGATTAATTTCCTTGCCTTGGCACACTAAAGGATTGAGATTCACAACATACAAATACTTCTTTTTTCTTCAGCCCCAAAGGTGTGTTGTGAGGATTAATGAGACGATGCTTGTAAGTGCATTTTGAGCTCCTTGCTCACAAAGCACTTTGTAAATACAAGATATTAATTCTTTGTTGAGGTCTATCCATCACTTACAAGTAGCTAAATATTCTAGATGCCCTTTGGGAAGTACAAGCCCCCTCTTTCTGACTCTTAAAGAGAGTTCATCTGAGTCAAGGCTAGAACAAAATCAGAGTGAGGCTCAAGGAGTTTCCCAACTCCTTGTCTTTAGTGTCTGACTTTGTCTTGAAACTCACCAAGTGTTCTTTGGGGAGAGAGACATTCTGAGCACCTCTGAAAATACCCTAATACTTGAGCCTACCCACATCGATTTTCTTTTGCCTCTAGCTCTAATACATAGTATTCACTCTCTGACTGTTCATTAGACCCACAGTCTCATTTTTTAGTGTCAACAAAGCAATAAAGAAAGCTTTCCCTTCCTTTATTCCAAGACTCAAAACAAAATGCAAAAAATACCTCTGGCATTAATTTTGCACAGACGAATGTTGCTACGATATTCCTATTAGCATGTCCATGTGCCTGACAACATTTCAGATGGTATTAATAGTCTACCTGCAAGCAAGCAGTTTCTGCCAGCCCAGTGCAAATTGCCAGAACCTTTAAGCCACTCTTCCTCAACTTAGCAGCAGTATATCATCATTACCTGTGGCTGGACCCAGAAATCACATTTGTCAATGCCTGAATTGCTCTTTTACTTTCCGTGGTTTTAGAAACCCACTTTGTTTGGGAAATGGGGTTAGCTGAGTGTATTTTAAAAGATGCAGAAATATAAAAAGCCACAACCAGGGGACTTAGGGGATATGTAGGCTGTTTCATTTTCTATGGTCAGTTAATCTTTGAATGATGAACGCTGTGGGACCAAAGGTAACCATACAGTCATCTTTTGATTGGAGGCCATGGAATTAATGCGCTTCCTTTTGATTAGTAGGAATGAATTCAATCATATTAATAATAAATAGTTGTTTAAATAGATTGGAATTTTTTTTCATATCTCAGGGTCTGTATATGCTCTAACTCTTAATATCCTATACTGAGTCCTCTGGTGAACTGGGAAGTAGAGAACCTGAGGCTAAGTGACTTGTTCAAGGTCAAGCAGCTACTAGAGTTAAAACTCAAAGCCAGGTTTGTCTGCACCGTCCAAAGTCATGACCTCCTACACTTTACAGATTGCGATTTTAAGAAAATTAGTATAACTTCTCGGAGACGGCAATGGCAAGCCACTCCAGTACTCTTGCCTAGAAAATCCCATGGACGGAAGAGCCTGCTAGGCTGCAGTCCACAGGGTCACTAAGTGGGACACGACTGAGCGACCTCACTTTCAGTTTTCACTTTCACGCATTGGAGAAGGAAATGGCAACCCACTCCAGTGTTCTTGCCTGGAGAATCCCAGGGACGGGGGAGCCTGGTGGGCTGCCGTCTATGGGGCCGCACAGAGTCGGATACAACTGAAGCGACTTAGCAGCAGCAGCAGTATAACTTCTAATGAATAGGATCTATGATTGGACCAACTGAGTATAAACATGGTATAAAAGTTATTTTATGTGCTATACAAGAGTTTGCTCTATCTTTTCAGCTGAAAGAATTTTTACTTCTTTGGGGCCATCGGCAAGTTTCCAGATTACCTAAAGAGGGACTTAATGTATTGGGAAACTAGTCAAGGGTCAACTTGCTTTCTTTATCTTTCCTTCCTCTGTTCTCTTTTCCTTTTCTTCTAAATGGATTAACCCAAATGTTGCAAATGTGAGCTGTTTCTGCATAAAGGTAGTAGCTGTGTGTATGAACCAGTTGGGCCTTAGTAACTTTTCTCAAAGCATTCTGCTCTTCACAATATTATAATTCAACAGTGCATGGTTGTATGTGTCTCCAGGAACTGAAATATTTGAAAATAGAGTCAATAGTACAAAAGCAAGTGACAATAGGCAACTAATTGTATAAAATATGGATGGTGATACACACACACAAACACACACACACACACACCCACCCCTCTAACTTTTTAAGTAGAATGAAATATGACCAGAACTTTTTTTCTAAAATTCAGTCCCATGTAGGTGAGTGCCAGATCCATATAAGTAATTTAAGAACAGTCTATTTGAAGATTTCATTGTGCAATTTGTAAATTCCTCAGTGTGGCTAAGAACTGTTGTCATTAGATTTTTAGGATCTAATTAGTAATGCACATATGGCTCTTTTTAATGACATTATGACATTACTATTCATAAGGCCATTCTTTTTTGAGGATAGCATCCCTTTCTGTTGAAATATCGATTTTAGTCTTTGTTTCAGTGTTCATACTGGTTGCTATATAAAATGTACAACTAAATGTCATTAAGGATTGGATATGAATGTAAATGGATTTGATGAGGTTTGCTCAGCTTTCAGAGTAGTCCCTGTGTATGAATTCTGATATTTAGAAGGTTGTTTGCTCTTCAGTTAGTCTAACAAATGGGGTTCGGGGCAAATGAACTCATTCTCATGCACAAGTTTCTAAAACATTTCTCACTAATGTTTGAGCTAAATTAAAATAAAAACCAACAAGAACATGAAAAGAGACTAAGAACAATGTTAATGTGGCAATTTAAACCAATTTGGTTTTCCAAATGACCTTCCATCTTTCACAACTTTTAACAGTATGCAAGATCGCTATCCCCACTGCCAGATGCTATCTGTCTGGCATGGAAAACATAAAACTTTTTTCTAAATGTCTTTAAAGCTGAGATGGAGAAGAATGCCTCTCTGTCTTTCACTTTCCGAAGGGTCTAAGGTTGAATCATGGCTATGCTGTCCTCCTAACACATCACTTACTGATTCTCCCCCATTGTTTCTTAGTCGTCTAGCCCATACCATATCTGAAATGATTTTCCATGGAGCTTCATGCTTGACAGATTGAATGGGAGGGGGATACTAAGAAGGACCAAGGCTCCAATGTTTGTGGAAGAAGTAAGTCAATGCAGCTTCTTAATTAAGTTGGTACATATAGAGCTGTCAGTCTGGAACATTCGGTACTTCATATTTTGCCTTGCGTGGTACTAAGAATATTTAGCTTTCTCTTCGCTATTGACTTCACTAATCCATTCTACGGAGAGTGGGAAAAGGTCATTACTACACTTAATATTGCACCAATGACAGTTACAGAAAACCCAGAGTAATAGAATATATTCAAGGTGAATCTGGCATAATCCATTTGGCATTTCCCAGTATGTTGTTGTGACTACAACTTGAGAGAGGTCAAAGCTTATGAAGATGGATGACATCTCTTGTGTAGCTGTCTCCTGTAGGGTAGAATTAGGAGTTACAGAGATATAGGTTCTTTTCAGAAAAACGTATCTTCCTTTTCTATTAGGACATGTGAAAATTAGCCCAACTTTATTTTGGATTAGTAGACTTCTGTGTACCAGATCTACCAGGACGATCATATAATGGTTTCACAGGTATTTATTTATGTTAACAGATAAAGTTTCCTTTTTTTTCACAATGGGCTTATTGAAACACCAAGAAGTTAAGATACCTTTCTATTTTGGCTCCTAGCTGTCTCTTTTTTTCTTCTGTGAGAAATAACAGTTTGAGGAAAACTTTAAATTATATACTGCAATCCAAAATTGTTAGCTGTTCTTTCCATTCATTACATGTTGTCCTTTGATATGTTAATATATTAGGCTTCACGCCAGCCAGATACGGTCTCATAATGTAGGCTGGAAATAGATCCACAGTCTCCTCTTTGATGAGCTTTTTGTTTGTTTTTACTCCTGGGGAGTAAGAATAATGAGTCAGCTCCTAAGACTAATTTGTTCAAAGGAGAAATGAATGGGAAATCTTTTAAATGTACCCAGTAATGCCACCCCTTTACCATCCGGCCTCTCACAGAAAGCAGGTACTAGTCTGGCCACACGCAGAATCTTCTCCACCCATAAAAGCTCCAACATTCAGGGGCCCAGAGATGGAAATAAATGGGGGAATATTTTTATCCACCTGGTGCTAATGCCATCCTAATTCTTTCTAGCTTTTATACTTCTTTATGAATTGCTTTCAAACCACCTGTTTTGAGATTTTGATTTCACTTTTAACACTGGTGATCTGGATTGGGCTTCCTGAAGTTCCAATACTAGAAGGCTAAGAGTCAGAAGTAATTTAGTAGTTCACTAGTTTCTCTTTGGTCTCTGTGAGGTTGGTTGACAAGACAGTAGAGTTCCCAAAGCGTGGCTTCATTATTGTCTGTTTTGAAGCATATTCATTAGGGGTATATTTTCACAATACCACTCTCCAAGTCTGTCCTAATTAGACAAACCATCCAGGGGTGACTTACAAAGGGAAGAAAGGGGGCATACTCACAGTTAAAAGCATTATGTTTGAGCCTTGAAATTAATTAGATATTTCATGCTTGGCAGAAGTATCCCTAACAGCCTTTTTGAATGGAGATGTATTCAGGAAGGACCTCTCATGGTAAGGAAAGAGAGCGAGACCAGGTAAACTTATAAAACCTGTGTCTGTTGGTACTAATAAAACTTAGATGCTCAAAAGCCTGGAAATGCTATACCACTGTATGTATAGCTGCTTTTATTTACAAATGTCTACTTGGGAGTTCCTCTGATTTTAAAATATGGAGCAGATCTGGACCAAGGGATAGAGAGGAGAAGATTTCCATGTGGTACTCTACCTGTTTTACATAGGCAATGGGATGCCAAGGCCCCACTTTGCAGAATAAGAAGTCTCTGTTGGCCATCACGGCTGGAATTGTTTTCTTTGGCAAGGTAGAGCAGTTGCAGACACTTAAGAGGAGAATAAGGAAGTCCAGGGCTCCGTTCTTGACTGTGTTCTGACAGGATACAGTAACGTGAGCGTGGAACATGTGTGACTGGGACACCGAGGGGCCTGATACTCCCAGGTCAGAGGGGTCCTCGTTCCTCCATTGACCCAGTCAAGGTCCAGTTGGAGAGACATGGAGGAGAGAGAGGGTAAACCTTTCTGTGAACAGCCACGCCTCTCGCGGATGCCCGTCCCCAGCCACCTTTCCAAAACCTGATGGAGCACGGCATAGCCAAGAATAACCTGACCTCAAACCTGTCAACCAAGGGCAGAGTGACTTCAGCTCCACCTCCACTAAAGATAAATTGCTATCTATCTCTAAAAAGCTTCATAAAACGCACCAAAAACCCTAGGATGTTTTTGAATGACGCATTGACTTTTCAGATTGTTCTTTAAGCTGTTTTTTAAACTTTAAAGGCAACACTGATAACGAACGGTTCCAAATGGTAAAACAGAAAATCCCCTTCAAATATAACCGGCCCGTAGAAGAGTGGCTGCAGGAAAAAGGTAACTCGCTAGAACTTTCGTTTTAAGATCACTGGACTCTAAACCCTCATTTTTAAAGCCTGCAAATAAATGTTCCTTAAATGATAATCGCCTGCTGCATAAATGACTGTTTTAATTTTCATTATAATTTGTGTCAGCTTCCACCTGCATATGTTGATAAATCATGCTATAATACATTGCCATTAAAATACAGTTAAAGGGACTAACATCTAGTTTTCTATCAGCATGACAACAACCCACAAGAAATTCTAGGAACCTCTAAAAAAAAGAAATGTATTATGGCGATTTAACCACTGCATGACATTATTTGTTAATTTGTTTTAAATTACCTCTTATACCAGAGCTTTCTAAAGAAATTTCCAAAGAACTTGTTAAACTTACATCTTGAGGCTATTTTGGCTTTACTATCTGTAGCATGTTTAGCATCAATAACAACAACAAAAATCATAGATTGACTCGTCATTTAAACTGCTTAAACAAATATTATAAGGGGAGCCATGTTCTTTAACATTTGTTTTTAAACAAGAAAAGAATGAGAAGGATGAATTTTGCCTTCAGAATTAAACTTGCAGAGGCAAATATATTTCATAAGAGGTTAGTGGCATCCTAGTTACTGATGGAAACTAAATAAATAAATAAATAAACTTATTCTACACTTCAGTTGCGTGGTACCCTTGTGTATTTGATACTTATGCAACAAAAGTATAAGTAGTTGGAAAATGAAAGGTTAATGGAAGGCAAAACAGCAGTTTCTCATTTGCCAAACAACCACTTTGTTAATGAAAGAGGGCAGCGGTTATATGTGGTGTTAGAATTTTCTGTGTGGCTCCTCTTCATTGGGAGGTAAACTATTGCCTTTCAATGAAGAAAGACTTCTGACTTAAACAAGCTGGTGACTTTTTTTCCTGAGCCAGTAGCTACTCTTGTAGTTTGAGTGTTTTTTTTTTTTTCTTAAGGAGATCTTAAGTGAGTTTTTAAAATATGTAGAGATTTGATTGAGTTATTTATAAAAAGTAATGGGATATGTTAATATGCAACGTAAAAAAAAGACAAAGGACTACTACAGTTGCAAGTTGAGTGAAAGCATTCAGAACTTTAAACACGGAAAATCCTCACTGAGTCTTAACTGTTTGCCCTGTTTTTAACGTACGTGGTCTAATTAAAAATAAATTAAGAATAACTCTAAAAAGCAAATAATTTTGTTTAGTAATCACCAGCTCATAAAGTCCCTTTAACATTAGAGATGATGATGGCCTCAATTCTTAAAACGGAAAAGACAATTTAGATGCATGTCTGAGTCTCATGTGCCTGAGAAAATTTTTTTTGTTTCTTTCAATTTTATGTTAATAATATTTTATTTTACTCCATTGCCTTTTGAAGTCTAAGTTCAATAGCATGCCAGGCATTTTCATTTGTATTAATCATTTTAAAGTTATTAGTAGGCTTTTAGTTTTTCTTCCAATAGCATTGTTATCAGTTGGCTTTTATATAGAAGGATGCTTCCAAACACGCAGTAGAGGTTGAATGGGTGGGACTGGGTTGGGGTGGTTTGGGTGGGAGGAAGCGAGGAATTCGTTTCTTAACTGAATATGTATGTTTATATATGCAAATAATATTGAAAAGAATTCTATGCGAACTGGGGGGTTCTCCCTTCTACATTATTTTAGCCAAAATCACTTTTTTGTTTCATTTAGGTAAGTAACACCTATTCATTCTATTGCTTTATCTCTTCCTCTGTCTAGCCAACTTTCCCTTCAAAGAAATAGAAAATGTATACCAAAAGACCTTGCAAGGACAAGGAGTTAAAAAAGGGTGAATCCAGAAAGATGATTAGGCAGAGCCATTAGTCAGTACTTGGACTGCTCTGTCACTTGGGCAGAAACAGTTGTTTCTGTCATTGGAGAGGATCCCAACGCATCCCCTAGCTTGTTTTCTGGCGCTGTCTGCTATTGACTGACTTTCTGACCTTAGACAATCCACTTAACCTCTTTATATCTCAGATTTCCCATCTGAGGAGAGGAGAAATAATACTGCCTATTCCCCAAGGGTGTTCTGAGGTTTAATTAATTAGTCTTTGTGCAACAGTGACTGGAAACATGCAAAGGTTTAATTTAAGCAGTATGTGAACTTGCTGTCCAAATGAGGGAGCATTTAATGACTTCCAAGAGGATGGGCACCCAAACCAAAACACAAAATAACCTGCTACAAAGCCCGTACTGGTATTACAATCAGATTTTGTATTATTGGTGATAGATTGGAATCCATTATCAGATTGAAATGCAGATATAATAGTGGTCATCCCGTATTGAAAAAAAAAAAAAAATGATCATAATGAGTGACGATAAGGAGACCTGGCACTGATTTTGAGAAATCCTGGGCAGATGGTACAAAGTTCCGTGGTCGGTCCCATATGTCCTTCACAGGGAGAGGGTTGTGATGACTATTTCTCACTTACTCACTTACTCCTGCTTCCTTGAGAGAGAGAAATTGATCAGGGGAAAAGATGGCAGAAGACTTGAATATTCCACTATTCCTTTAGTGCCTGCCAACATTACTATTAACCACCTAATCTAAGGTACAGAGGGCTAGGAAAGGGGTTTAGAACATAACAAAAGCAGATCCAGCCAGAAATAAATATGTTTAAATAAACATGTTTATTTAAACAAAGACCCGAATACTTCCTATGTCGTGATGGATACCTGAAACATATACTCTCCCTCCCTGGTTACTCCACCAGTATCTTGTTCTCAAGAAATGATTAGTCAGATCTCTCTGTGAAAGCAGGAAGAGCCAGAAATGAAGCTGTGGTTTAATTGCATAGCCCAGGAAACGTCTTGCCTTGCTCCACACTTGGGTCTGTCTTGAACCAGCAGAGACCACTTTTTGGAGTGGACTGTGGCAACTGGAATAAAGGAGATGCATCATTTCTAGCCAGTGTAATTCAGCTTTGCATTTCAATTCTCTCTGACCTTCCTTTTATTTGTAAGCATAGGCGGAATAACATCACTAGGAAAATAAGATGAAGACCATTATAGATGTGGAGTACTTCTGAGAATATTAGAAATGCAAAATCTACTGTAGTCAGTTATAACCATCAACTGATCTTCAGTGCTGGGCTATATATAAAAAAGGCAATGAATAAATATTATGGTTGGCCAACAGCTATGTGAATGGAAGTGATATGGCATTGGGGCTATCTGGTGCAAGACACTAAAATTTAGCCCTACAGATCTCCTATTAGGCAACTTCTTATTATGTTAAGCTACTCCAAATGCCTGTGCAAAGCTGAGAGCATATTTATTCTCCCCTTCCATCATGGCATTTTGTTCAGTAGTAAGCTTAGGGCTCCCAGAAAAAAAAGCTGTTGTCAAAAAACTAAATAGAAATGAGGTATGAGCTCCAGGCCATTACTCAGCATTATTGTGCATTGAACTTTTTGCTGCATCTCATATGAAAAATGAGAGGTCAAAGAATAGGCAATGATGTGTGTGCACGGGGCACTGAAGGAATTGATGGGAAAAGAAATGGAAATCTATTAGATCTGTTTGATTAGTCCCTTAGGATCTGGGCAATTTTGTTATTAAAGCCAACAGATTCCATTTTCATGCTCCACATATTTTTATAGACATTATTTTCACTGTAACAAAATTATCTGGCCAATTCTCCATAGTGTAGTGTTTAAAGCTCCCAAAGGGGTATTATTTATAAACCATTCTTGACTAATATGCCCTTAAGAGTTGCCTGATGAGTGGACTGGGCTTTTGTACAAAGAGTTCCCACCGAGTAGAGGCGTTTTCCCTTTTCTCCCTCTTCCATTTCACCCATTTTTATATATTGAGAAGGGATTCCACATTATATACTAGAAATTCAAGGATACTAATCATTATATAGATTTAAGGGCTTCCCAGGTGGTGCTAGTGGTAAAGAACCTGCCTGCCAATGCAGGAGACGTAAGAGACATGAGTTCAATCCCTAGGTTGGGACGATCCCTGGAGGAAGAAATGGCAACCCACTCCAGTATTCTTGCCTGGAGAATCCCATGGACAGGGGAGCCTGGTGGGCTACAGTCCATGGGGTTGCAAAGAGTTAGACATGACTGAAGCAACTTAGCATGCATACAGACATATAGACTTAAATACCATATAATAATAGTGGTAGAAATTATGAACCTAAATATCACAGTATGTCTCTATTCATATTAGAGATTATAGAGCAAAGATCTCAGTCTTTAAAAAAACATACTCCTTTCAGTTAAACAGGTGAGTATAATAGAACATTGTTTTTAGTCATTAATGGCTAAAATAATTCCAGCAAGATTAAGGGTGACTGGAGCATTGTTTGACTGAAATGGAGGAAAAATTCAAAAAAGATAAACTTAATTCCATTAAAAAAAGTTTTTCCATCTTTCTCCATATGGAAAAGCAGACAAATAATCTGGAGAAACAAGTCTCCAGAATAGAAGTCTTTGTCCTTCAAAAGCTAGATTTTTCTGGGAAAGATCTCAAGCTTAAGAAAAGCTTTTTAAAATAAGGATAGTTGGGGTGTAAGATAAGTTGACTTATACCATTCTGTGTTCTGCCATGATTTCATTCTGATGGTTTTCTGTACACAGGGCATAAATGCTTCCCCAAATGGGAACTAACAATAAAGTGAGCTACTGTGTCTTCAATCCATTAACATACCTGTGTGTCATTTTATGGTGTTTTATGTGTAGCCTTTTTCATTAACACCTATCCCTCCTCTTAAAATTCACTGATTTTGAATGACGTCATTTCTCTTTCCCCCTTTCTCGTGGACATAATCAATGCATACTTATTTTCCATACCTTTGAGAGAGATTTAGTTTTGTGACCATGGTCTCTCCCCTTCCCCAAATGAATAAAGACGGGAAATAATCTGTCATGAAGTTTATGAAATAGCAAGTATAGATAGAATATTATACATTAGGAAAATTTCTAGGAAATCTTTTATTTCCTAGAGGTGTTTATTTTTATAAGTACACAATAGGTGCAGGTCTCTTAATTAAAATCTAATTTAATTTCAGTTAATTATCAGACCTAATTTTTTAGTTCAGTGTGCTGAGTTACCCCACTGAGTTTTTATTTGCCCTATATAATTCTTCATCGTTTTCATTATGTTACTTTGTAAGTTAAAAAAGTTAGTACAATAGGTATTTATAATTTATTATTATAATCACCTGATTTGGGTTGTTTTCTTTTTCTGTCATCCACAACTCTACCCTGGAAGGCTGCAGTACCACTCGTCATTGAAGCAAGATTTCTCCTGCTTCACAATAAACAAGTAGAGATTCAATTATTCAGGTTGTCTAGGATATTCAGCTAGACAGTGGAAGAGATAAATATAGGGAAATGTTATTTGCCAATGTCTAGATTGAATTTTTGTTACTTGCCAATACCTATACTGAATTTTTGCTATCCAATTTTCTCCCCTTCAGTTGCTCAAGGAAGCCTGTTTTGATGTCTGGTCCATTCAGACCAGGTAAAGCAAACAGAGAAAAATGTATGGGAATAATGATGTTTCCTCCACCCAACCCACTAGGCCGGCAGTTAACCATCTTCAACACCCAGGCGCAAATAGCTATCGGCGGAAAGGACAAAGGACGCCTCTTCCAAGGCCAGCTTTCTGGGCTCTATTATGATGGTTTGAAAGTACTGAACATGGCGGCTGAGAACAACCCCAATATTAAAATCAATGGCAGTGTCCGGCTGGTGGGAGAAGTCCCATCAATCTTGGGAACAACACAGACGACCTCCATGCCACCAGAAATGTCGACCACTGTCATGGAGACCACCACTACAATGGCTACGACCACCACCCGCAAGAATCGCTCTACAGCCAGCATTCAGGTAAGCCTCTCTCCAACATCTCCTGGATTCTGCATCTGTTGTCTTTGAAACATTGCTATCATGGTCAGTGTTGCTTTGCAGCTAAAGTGTCTGAATTGCTGTGTTTGTAGGAAGGACACCTAGAGGTGCTCATAGTAGTAACACCCAGGAGTAGAGAAAGACAAAGTAATTGTTAGAGAAATTATAAATGTCTGGGGCACCCATGTGGGTTATTATTCTTATTATATCCATCACTGAAATGGTAAAGCTGTTATTCAAGGTGAGAGATGGAAAACATTTTCACTATACATACTCTCTCCTCTCATTTTATTACCTTTCTTTTCAACAGCAGAAAAAGAAAAGGAGGAAAAGAACATTTGTTATCATAGGAAAGACTATATTCTAGTTAAATTCTATTTGCATCCTCCTGATGGCTTAGTATTGGGACATGAATTATTCATTTCTGAGGCCATGGGGTAGCATTAAATCCAGGGTAGATGAAGCTGAAGTTTCCATCAATCTTTATAAAATGCAATGTTTGTATTTGATAAATGTTGATTAATTACTTGCTATTTTTGGTCTACTTTGTTTCTTTTACGTTGTATTGACCAAAATCCTAATTATATTAGCAAATTTGAAGGTCTGAGTTTAACTATGTAGGGAGTCCTTAGTTTTTGTTAATGTTTTTGTTTTGTCACTTAAAAGTAATTGTAGCCAAGCTAAAGCTTAATGTTTTGCTGATTACCTTGGCTTCTCATAAATCTAGATATTAGAGGGTAGAAAGTTAGTTGAATTATTAGCCTTAAATGCTCTGGCAAAAAATAAGACATTCCAATTGCTCATGGGGAGTTGACCCCTAGCCTAGTTAGTGTCTGGGGTCGCGGAGAGTCGGACACAACTGAGCGACTGAACTGAACTGAACTAGTTAGTGTCTGTAGGAGATTCGGTAGATCAGTACTTGTCCTTTCTGTTTCTTGGTTTAAGACGTTATCCAGGGATTCAATTGAGTCTTTGACATCACCTTTCCATTGATTTCACTGGGCACTGTAAACCTAAAGTCAATAATCAATTAAATCTCTGATGTGTTCTCATTCTTCTGAATTAATTTTATGTGAGTTAGGTAGTGGTAAAATTGTCTTCCTTTTCCCTTGTGTTTGAGTAGACATAGCCAGAGAGCTGCTTACATGATTCCACAGGAAGAATTGGAAGCTGGTTCACAGATGATGTTATCAGGTCATTTTTGTGTGTGTTAGAAAGGCTGCTGAGAAGCCAGTTACGTCACAGTCTTAGAGTTGCACATGTTGTTACATTCATACCTATGTCCATGCTCAAAAAAAACAGCTTCTTCTCCACTGATATTAAAGCAATAACTCCTGACACTTCACTCTACTCACTGAAAAGAAGATAAAAGGCAATATGTATTTCTATTATGACTCCTCATAGCTCGAGAGCAGATCTGTTTATTGTTGGTGAAAGGAGAGTTCTGTCCGCACAGGTCTGGTTCTTTCTGTCAGAATACATTCCACTAAATCTGTGGGAAGCAGAGGAGCAAATGGCTTTTTCTTCATAAAAATGGATGGTCCTGTAGTCTTTTTTTGAGGCCATGTTTTTACTGACCTCAGAAGGATTTAATGTTACATGGGGATTCAGGGACTAAGCCATAATAATGATCAGTTTGGGGCCTTCCCTCCAGGGGCAAATACATAACTGGGAGTAGATAAGTATTTGTGCAAATGAAGAAAGCCTAGGATAGAAGGTACAAAAGTCTTGTAAGCGGTTCTGATTCTAGACATCATTGGACCTATTGTCATTTGAGAGAACAACAGCTGTGGACAGCTGGCGATGTCATCTCTGACAGCCTCCTTTCTGATGTGTCTCTGTTTCTTTAGTCCAGTAGTAATTGGATCACATCTGCATGGCTTTCCTTTTGCTTCTAAAGACAAGGCTATAAAAATGAGTTATAAACCTGTTGATGCTTGTTGTTTTTAAGAGTGTATAAAACCATAAAGTGCTATTGGAGAAAAACCAACAGATGAGCAGAATTGGAATAGATTGGAATGAGAGATTTAAAAGCCCCATATTCTTTGTAAAGATTACTTAAAGGAAATAACTATGCCAAGGGTTTTGAACTTTTTGTTCGGCCAACCAGCCATAAGAACTTTGCCTTGGCCTCTGGAAAAAACTTAGGATGGACAGGTAGATACTGCTATATTTAAAATGGATAACCAACAAGGACCTACTGTATAGCACATGGAATTCTGCTCAGTGTTATGTGGAAGCCTGAATGGGAAGGACTTTGAGGGAGAATGGATCCATATATATGTGTGGCTGAGTCTCTTTGCTGTCCACCTGAAAGCATCACAACATTGTTAATCAGCTATACTCCAATACGAAATAAAGTGTCTAGTGAATTAAAAAAAAAAAAAAAGGTTAGCAACAGTGAACACCCGCACACATAAAACTCAATAGCCTGCCTGTCTGCAAGTCTGCCCCTTAAGTACATTCTGTAGATCATATCAAGCTTGTGTTAGGCGTGTGGACCCAACAACCCTTAGATTCTATCCAGGGTTTTAGACAGTTTCCAGACTATAAAGACTTTGGGTGAAGAAAGTCACTCTCAGAAGTTCTCATGTGCCCTGTGTGAGCCAACTAATTTTCCTGGATGAAATGGATTCATAAAGATTTGAGCTCTGAGTAGCATTGAAACATACATTTCCATCTGTAAAATAGATAGTCAGGGGGGATTTGCTGTATGATGCAGGGACCTCAAATCCAGTGCTCCCTGACAATCTAGAGGGGTGAGATGGGGTGGGAGGTGGGATGGAGGTTCAAGAGGGAGGGGACATATGTATACCTCTGGCTGATGCATGTTGATGTATAGCAGAAACCAGCACAATATTATAAAGCAGTCATCCTCCAATTAAAAATAAATTAATTTGATTTAAAAATTTTGATTTCTGAGAAATCTTCAGGAAAAAAAAGAGGTGAGGAAGACTGGATTTCATGTCCATAGATTCATCATTCACGTTTTCACCTATGTGTGAAATCTTACAGCCATTTCCAAGTGGCTCTGTTCTGTCCTCCTTGGCTTTGATAATATTGCTAGAATAGAGTTGCCCTAAAATCTGACTCTTCCAGGAGAAACAAAATAAGCATGTGCATTCACAAGTATAAATATCTGGTTATTTAAAAATCCACTGGTTATTTCTTTAAGCATAAGGTAAAAAAAAAATCATTTGAACAGTTCATTTCTAATAGACGTTGGTTAATGTTGATTTCAGATCAAAGGAAAACTGCAAAGTGCTTTTAGTGATGCTCTTGGCCATGTGTGAAGGTGAACAAAGAGTTTTTGAACTGATGGCCCTCTAATGCTCCAGCCTCCTGGAAATAATTAGCATTTTGATCTTTCTAATGGGGACAACAGAGAATGAGATGGCTGGATGGCATCACCGACTCTGTGGACATGAGTTTGAGTGAACTCCGGGAGTTGGTGATGGACAGGGAGGCCTGGCGTGCTGTGATTCATGGGGTCGCGGAGAGTCGGACACGACTGAGCGACTGAACTGAACTGAACTGGATGCACTAGTATGTTACAAAATACTTGTGAATTACATGGACTGTGTTCCATTACTCACAGGTATGGTGCCAAGCACTAAATCTTTACCCTACATTAAGAAGGATGTCTCTGGTTAATACCCTGATTGAGAAAGAAAATTAAGGTTGAGAGAAGAGCTGGGTACGTTGAGAAAGCAAATGGATGAGTGATAATTCTCAAAGATCTGGCACTTAGTAGGTGCTCAAACATTTGTTGAATAAATCTGAAAACAAGATAGGCTTTATAATGTACTTTATCATTTAACAATCAGAAGTGGCATGGCTTATGGAAGATTTCCCCTCTAAGATGATCACTGGGCTTTGGACAATTTAATTTCTTCCACCCCCCAGTGGTAAAACTATAGAAGGCTGATGAAATGCATGTACTTGAAGGCAGATTGTCTAAGTTTGGAACCTAGTTTCCTCTTCGTATTAGCTAAGCGACCCTGGGGAGGTCACATATGTTGTGGTTACCTAGCTGTGGAAACAACCTGTCATCATTTAGTAGCTTGAAACAATTATGTCGTTAGATCTCATAGTTTTATGGGTCAGAAATTTGGGCAGGGCTCAGCTGGCAAACACTGAAGGCCAAAGGAGAAGGGGGAGGCAGAGGATGAGATGTTTACATAGCATCACCGACTCAGCGGGCATGCGTTTGAGCAAACTCCAGGAGACACTGAAGGACAGAGGAGATTAGTGAGCTGTCCGAGGGGCTGCAAAGAGTCGGACATGACTCAGTGACTGAACAACAGTAAAAACAGCAAGGCAATTCTCCTGCCTTACGTGGAACTGGCTGAGGTCACTTAGTGGCTACTCTGGGCTGGGGGCTCTGGCTTCACACGTGCACCTGGAGCCTCAGTGCATGAACTGGACTCAGTTGTGAACATTTCCCTCTCCGTGTCTCTAGGACTCCTTTCATGGAGGCTTAGGTCTCGTGGAGAGAGTTTTCCAAGTCTTGGATACATGGAGAAAGGAGCAGATCTCAGGTTGATTGAAGGTACAAAGCTAAATTGACAGAGTCAGAGATGATGATTCCGAGAGAGATAGCCAAGTTCAACTAGAACAGAGAGTGTACAGAGGAGTGTTGGTGGGAGATCGGAGACTCAGATTCTGAGTGTCTTGGCTTAAACCTCCCTCAAACAGAAGAGGTCCTAGAGGGGAGAACTAGATCAGGTTCCCTGTGGGTTTCACTACCAGAGATGCCCCCGAATTCACGCAGGCATGTCCATTACCTAACATCTGCCCCCAGTGCTGGTGAGTGACTATTGTGATAGGTCAGTTTCTAAAATGGAAAAGTTCAATTCAGGCTACACTCACACTCCTGAATCTTCAATCAGGACAGAAGGTAAAAGTGAGAAATAAAAGTCTTTTAGGGATCACTGTCAGCCACCAGGACCAAAATGTTCCTGCAAGAGGCCAAGAGGAAAATAGTTCCAAGAATAAGGCGTATTCTCTTCCCTTAGTGCTCTAGACCAAGTTATTAGTCAAGAAAGAACTCGGTGTGTTCTGAGCAGATCACCATTTGGAATCGTTTATAAGCTTTTAGCAGGAGACGTATCGTGACCCACTTTTTCTGAACTGGGCATTGGTAAAGTCACCTTGGCATTGGCCAGGGCTGCCTGACACCAGAAAATTAGCAGAAAATCACAACACTCAGCCTGGACTGGAACTACTCCCAATAAACAATAGAAATGAACGATGTAAAAGCTTCATGAGATTTCATTCTTATCTCGAACTCAGAAGTTTGGTGGGAAAAACGTGAACCACTTTCAAAAATTGCAGAAGGAAGCCACAGTTTTTCAGGTTTTGTAATAATATCTTCGTGGAAAGTCCTCTCCATGGTCTGCTTTTATGCTGGGGACAGTCAGAAGCACCCTCAGCCTTGATATTACTTATAAGAAAACAAAACAAAGCAAAACTTGTGATTAAAAAGTTGATCCTTCATATGTATGTGTATGGCTGAGTCACTTTGCTGTTCACCTGAAGCTATTACAATATTGTTAATTGGCTATACTCCAAAATAAAATTAGAAGTTAAAACAGACAAAAAACCAGTAGGCTAACCTGCCAAAAAAAAAAAAAAAAAAACAGTTGATCCTTCTCACTGCATGTTCCTGATGGAGTCCCAGTGTGCTGAAGGGAAGAGAGAGCAATTAGAGTCAGAATTTCTAGTTGGACCCTACATTTTTCCAGTTTTTTAGCTATATATCTCTGGGTGAGTTGATTAGCCCATCTAAACTTCAGTTCTATTATCTATAATCACCTGATGCAAAGAACTGACTCATTTGAAAAGACCCTGATGCTGGGAAAGATTGAGGGCAGGAGGAGAAGGGGACGACAGAGAATGAGATGGTTGGATGGCATCATTGACTCAATGGACAAGAGTTTGGGTGGACTCTGGGAGTTGGTGATGGACAGGACAGGGAGGCCTGGCGTGCTGAGGTTCATGGGGTCGCAGAGAGTCAGACACGACTGAGAGACTGAACTGAATTGAATTATCTATAAAATGGGTTCAACAGCATCTTTACCATAGGCTCGTTGTGAGTAATACATGCAGCCAGATGTGGAAAGAACTTAGGCCATGCCCTATTCCATAAGTTTTCACTAAATGCTAGACATTCAGAAAACCACTTCAACCCGAGAGACTCTCCCAGGACTCACAGATCCTCATAGAGCTTAGCCTCCTTGTATGGTTGGATAAGCACAAAAACAATTTTGTCTATACCCACACAAACCCATTATCACCCAGAATTTCCTTTGAGGGTTCCAGATTGAATCATAGCCCTGAACTCATCAATTAGAAGGAATTTATGGAGTGGGAGTTAGCTGAGTGGTTATTACATACAAAGCTTTTTGTTAGGACGAAGCGTGTGAAGCTGTCAGTTTTGTAGGAGCAGAGTGGGCGGATATCAGCAACTTCATATGGTTCCACAAATACATGACACCTTCATTTTCAGTACATTGTTATCCATGGGGTTTTGAGATTCTGGCTGACACAGGTTTCTGAAGGTTCTTTGAATAATCAGACTGTCTTGGATTGGGATACAAGATTCATCTACCTTATTCCAAATACCATGCTCTAATAGGAGGTAAATTATGTTATACTTACCCCCCAAATTACCCCTCTGGGCCCCTCTACCTTTTCCCTGCTACCATCAGCTTGATAGAAGTCAGACAAGGAGTCCACACAGTTTTCCATCCCTTGCTTTAACCAGAGACAACAGAGCCTCCAGGGGAAGTTTATTTTAGGATCAGGGCTCAACTAATATTGATTAACAGCCTTGCATAACGGTGGGGCTCCAGGGCTCATTCCTTTCCTGCCAAGCCTTATAACTGGGGGAGGCAATGAAGATTTGTCTGTCTAATTAGACTTCAGCTGCCAGCCAAGAAATACCTTCTGTTTCCTCTTTACCCTCATGCAGGTACTTTTTTTCCCCTCTTGGAGAATAATTGGGGGGTGGGGTGGGGAGGAAATGGACTCTAATTTACTCATTACCTAGTAGAACCCTCCAGTGACATTTTCTCTCTGGAATTGCATGGTTCTACTGCTGCTGCTGCTAAGTCACTTCAGTCATGTCCGACTCTGTGTGACCCCATAGACAGAAGCCCACCAGGCTCCCCCGTCCCTGGGATTCTCCAGGCAAGAACACTGGAGTGGGTTGCCATTTCCTTCTCCAATGTGTGAAAGTGAAGTCGCTCAGTCGTGTCCGACCCTTAGCGACCCCATGAACTGCAGCCCACCAGGCTGCTCCATCCGTGGGATTCTCTAGGCAATTGCATGGTTCTAATGGGGGAAAAAAGGAACTTGATGGGTTTACCTACCTCTTAAAGACTTATGTGTCAGCAGTACAAATAGATCAGTAGTTCCCAAAGCTGAAAAAGTCCCTGAAAGGATCTCTGAGAAGGTCCTCATCACATACAGGCAGGAAATCTGCAAGATGCTCAGATAAGTTGTAGAGATGCCCTTCTAATTAGCATATAATATTTATAGGGTAGAATCACTGACCAGAACTGCAAATAAAGCACTGGATCTTATTTTCAGCCATCTGAATAGCTGAGAGGGTCGTGCAGTCAGGGCTTGGCTACTCACTATGGAGGTCTTCAAATGTTTCTTTTTCCTTTTTGCAGTTGCGCAATGTGGGATCTTTAGTTGAGGCATGTGAAGTCTTAGTTGCCACATGTGATACCTAGTTCCTCCACCAAGGATCTAACCCTGGCCCCTCCGTTAGGAGCATGGAGTATTAGCCACTGGACCACCAGGGAAGCCCCCGAAATGTTTCTAAATTTCTTAGTGATTGCCCAATCATCTAACAGACTACTTGGCCGAGTATAGTCTGTAATTTACCGTGGGCTGTATGGATCTCTTCCCTGCTCTCTCTCTCTGACCCTGTTTTCTGCCTTCTTGCTCCAGGCAAACAGGTCTTCTTGATCTTCCTTGAACTTAGATCCAGGAGAAGGGAGAGACGAGCGAGGGCCATGCAGTTGCAGAGTCTGATTTTGTCTCTGTTTAACATGTTGATTTTTTGCTGATCAAGGATTTTTTTTTTTATGCATTGATGCTGACTTCAAAACATTGCAATAAAGTATTGTTTATCTCTGATGATTGAATTTGAGGCCATTCCTTTAAACGTTACACAGTAGATGAGTGCCTCCTCCTTAGTCCCAGCTCTGCTCAAAGGTGCCAAGCACACCTGTGGCGCTCCCCTCGCAGCTGCTTCTGCCAGGTGCAGCTCTTCCCAGTGATTGAGTGCCTCACTGTGTGAAGACTTCTGCCCATATGGCACCTTCCGCAGTGGTCCTCCTGGACCATCCCGAGAAACAGCACTCCGCTCCCTGTCGTCTTATGCTTCGTGGTCTCTCAGAGCAGTCATCTCTACCTGACATGATAAAGTCTTGAAACATACCAGATCTGACCATGTTAACTGACCAGGAGGCCACCCATAAGGAACCCAGTAGGATGAAGTACCATCAGTTACTATGAGAGAGTGATGTGGGGCTGGTTTGAATGAGTTTCCGAAGCTGGATTGAATGACATGCCATGTTGAGTGGGCTTCGCAGTCTCCTGTTCTGAACCCTCTAGATTTCTGCCTGCATGGTGTGCCATGGTTTCCTCAGTGACAATCGGAGATACAAATAATTTAAGCCAAAGCCTCACAGATGCGTTGTAAGAATTGATACAAATGCATGTCATCTCTATTTGGTGAAAGGTGAGTTCTAGGATGGCAAGATACTCGTTTCAGGTGCTATCAGGGCACAGAGTAAGCCCTCGGTCAGTATTGCTGGAGACAGATGGATAGACAGCAATCCACTAGCACCTTTTCAGGGAGTACACAGGTCTTATGATGCTCACAAACTGAATCCCACTTCCAAGCGCTATCCCTGCCTCCGCCGCCTCGAGAGGCCCGTGCTCTGGCTCTCTGATGAGGCTCACCAGTAGGAATGGTAGTCAGCAGAGGTTTGTTTGTTTGTTCACGGGATGGAACCGGTGCCCTCTGCAGTGAAAGCACAAAGTCCTAACTGCTGGACCAAGAGGGAATGCCTTCAGCAGTGGTTTTGCTGTTCTGGGCTCCTTGCCTTATACAGTTGCTGAGTCTGATCTTGTCTCTATTTAACATGTTGATTTTTTGCCCATCAAGAAATCTTAACAATAAGAGTACAGAGATGTCTCCTTGTATCTGGTATGTGAGATTGTTCTTGTTGGTTTCTGGTCTTAAATTCTCTTTCCTTAGAAATTATTTGCTATCCTAATAGCAAAGGCAGTTTATAGCACTTAGAGTTTTCAAAGCAATTTTGAAAATGTAATCTCACCCAGTTTCCCAGTCCAATTTGTTTGCCATATTCCATTCCCAAATTATTTAATTCTTCAGTTCAGTTCAGTCGCTCAGTCATGTCCCACTCTTTGCGACCCCACGAATCACAGCACGCCAGGCCTCCCTGCCCATCACCAACTCCCGGAGTTCACAATTCTCCTAAAACCTACCTTTGTATATATCAGCAAATAAAAACTATATTAATGGACTGCTGCTTCTACTCTGTTCTATTGGTATGGATAGAAAATTAACCAACGGCTAATTTACCTGGTTGTGCATATGTGGGTAGGAGTCTTCTATCCACTTTAAGTTACTTTTTTTGTTTTTCTCTAATTAAGTTGGTGATTCAGACAGTAAAGAATCTGCCTGCAATGCAGGAGACCTGAGTTTGACCCCTGGGTTGGGAGGATCCCCTGGAGAGGGGAATGGCTACCCGCTCCAGTATTCTTGCCTGAGAAATCCCATGGCCAGAGGAGTATGACAGAATACAGTCCATGGGGTTGCAAAGAGTCAGATTCAACTGAGCGATTAACAACAGCAAACAGCTCAGTATGTTGTGAAAGTGAAAGTGAAAGTGTTCGCTGCTCAGTCGTGTCTGACTCTTCGTAACCCCGGCCAGGCTCCTCTGTCCGTGGGATTCTCCAGGCAAGGATACTGGAGTGGGTTGCCATTTCTATGAAACTCTTTATTCCTGGTCTTGACTCTGTGGTTTATGTGGCTCCATAGTGTGTGATCCTTTGAAAAGAAGATTCTGGAAGATACTGTGAGAAGTCACTAGATCGAGAGAAGGAATAATCTCTACGTAGCTCCTCACTCAACATTCATGACCTGGCACAGTGCCAGACACAAAGTGGGGCTCAATCAGTGTTTGTTGAAAGAAAGGAAACTGCATTCAGTGAATGAATGCTTATCTGCAGAGGGAAGAAGCAGATCAGGGGGCAGTGTTAGATCGACAGAGACAGCTGTGAGAAAGCAGGCTGGGATGAAGGAAAGAGAGCTCGGAAACAAGAATCAGGAGACTTCATTTGTAGATAAAATGGTTAAAACCATGACTCAAGGTGGGCTTTCATGTATCAGCTTTGGGATTTGGCTTCTTGATTTGGCTTTGGGGTTGCTTCTTGAAGCTTAGTTTTACCACCGACATATGGAGATGATAACATCGACTTCATGGATAGGTTACAATAGTACAAGTCAACAGCGTCAATTGGTGCAACTCAGCAGGTTGTTGTGGTTGTTATTTTAAATGGGATTCTAACCCAGGTCTCTTTGGCATCCAACTTTTGGGTTTTATTTTTTAATTAGCCATTTGGCCTGTGACAGGGCAATTAGCTTCCTTAGGTCTCCACTCTTTCCTCAGCTGACAAATATAAGGGTAGATTCCCCTTGTCTCCAATATCTTCATTTTCCTAACAGTGGATAACAGGGCGCCTGTGTATCCAGTGACAGTGAATGAACGGACAAAGGAATTAGAGGGTGGAAGGGAAGAAAAGTTGAGGAAAAGAAAGCAGAGAGCAAGCAAAAGTACTCTGTAATCATTTTGTTGTAAGAACAATCTGTCCATTTCCTGGATTGGATGGCTCAGGTTGAGAGAAATGCGTAGGATATCTTTCATCTAATTCAAATTATAATACAAATAATGATTTATTTTTGTACCCCACCCCACCCCTTTACTGAAAGCTTTCAGAAAGAGTTCCACAATGACTACCTCTATGGAGAGGATAAAGCACTTAATAAATGTCTCTTGAGTTGTCGAAAAGAATCAATGATTCCAGTTTAAGCTAAGGTCCCAGAATTTTCTTTTTCTCTGAAAATGCATCGCTTTCTATTTATAGATGACAGGGAAATGACTTTAAGCAGTACTCATTGCTAGCCAGGCTTCAAGATGGATATTTCCATTCTGCCTTTGACGAGGCTGTAGGAGGGATGGGATGTGCTTTCATATCTTCCTGGTGTATGTTTGAATGATTGTAAAAATTAGAAACACACTGAGGCTGTTATGACAACCCTGCCTTTTGAAACCTTCTAATTAAAGCCTTGGGTTGTCTAGAGAGCTAGTTCTGTTAGCTAAACGGAGAATGTAAGGTTCTCCTGTTTTGTTTTTTCATCATCCAGGGATGAGATGTCTGGGAAAATAAATGTACACCCTATCTGTGGTGGCCAGCAGTCACTGAGAGAATTACTTGGTGGAAATTTGATTGACTTATGTATATAAGGTGGCCTCTTCTATCTCTCATTTTATCTGCGTTTGTGTGAGAGAGAGGGGGAGAGAGGATGCTCACGTGTGTTCACATATGTTAGCTAAAACAGTGAAATTTAAATGTATGCAGATCACCTGGGTGATGTGATTAGCAAGTAGCTTCTGAGACCATTCTAGGCAGGTTCAAGGTCAAGCTAAAATAGCATCCCTGACTCAGTGGCATGAATTTGAACAATCTCCAGAAGATAGTGGAAGACAAGAGGAGCCTGGCGTGCCACCGTCTATGGGATTGTAAAGAGCTGGACACGACCGAGTCACTGAACAACAACAGGATCAAGCTAGCTAGCTCCCAATGATGTCAGGCTGTAGTTAGAGGATCTCACTTTCTGGAGCAAGGATCTCGTAGGTATTTATAGTTCTTTGTTGAATAGTAGTAGCACCTGTTTATCTACCTCCTCCAAACGGTCTCCCCAAACTTGATTCAAGGCTCTTCAAAACAGGAAATCTTGTTAACCTGAAGCCTTATGTAAGGGAAAGAGACATTACCCTGATGAGGATTCGCCAAGAAAAATATATCCCATCAGGCCTCTCCTGGTTCCACTGACCCTGCCTGCTGGCCCTTCCTCTGCTACGTGGCCTCAAGGCAGATGCGAAAAAAAAGTAGGTAGAATTTAACTTGTCACAATCTGTATCCCCGTTTCTGAGCGGTGACCTCCAATGAAAGCAGAAGGACATGGATGATTTTAATCCACAGTAACAATGGGAAACCAGCCCTGACCATCCTGAGCGGTCTGAATATATGAAATGACAGATTTTCCTCCTCCGCCTCTTCACGTCCTCCTCCCAGATAGTGAGCAAGACACGTATTCATGCACACACAACTCACACTGTAACGCACAATGAAATTTCACCCGGCCTTTATCTCCGAGCTGCTGTTCTGATGATTAATGCCCCATTGGTTGAGAAGCTATTCCACCGAAGAAAGACAAGGAGAGGGGAAGTCACATGAAATATCTCTCTGAGACTATTTCTCATTATTATTATTATCATTATTAGCTCCTTACTGCCCTATCTATCCTGTTAGAGAATGCATGATCTATTGGCAAGGGGGAGGGGATGACATTTGGAAGAGGATTTCACGAGGGAGAAATGAACAAGGACAAAGATAGAAACAGACACTTTTTACTAACGAGGACTGTCCTGGATGGGTGTGGTGGCGGTCGTCATTTATTCTTGGCTTTGTTTGCGGATTCTATTATTTTTGTTGTTTTCATTTTAAAGTCAAGTATAATAGGTGCCTCCATCTGTGTCTCCTGTTCTTTTTTTTTTTCCCTCCTAGGCATTTATTTGTGCGTGTGTTCTTTTGTCTTTACTGAGTCTCTGTCTGCAAGAATCAATATGATGTAACTTATGCAAATGTTATTCCTGACCACTTATGCACAAACTGGACAGAATAATTTCATTGCTTTGTAACTCCCATAATATAATTGCGTCCGTATCCTGGTTGATCTCAGTTTCTCAAAAGGCTACTTTAAAGAATATAACTCTATGCATGTATTGTATAAGCCGCAGTATCTGATTCTCTCCTGTTTCGCATTCAGAGAAAGGGTGATTGCTAAGCAATTTCTGGCTCTGTCGTTGAGGAAGACCACATGGCAGTGGTCCTTGCGGGAAAGGTGGAACCATAATAAAAACACTATTTCAACACATGTGTCTATGGATAAAATGGCAGATTCGTTTACCTGGACAGAGAGTACCATCATCTGATTTAGAAAATCCTGCCTTTCCAAAGTTGAGTTTATGAGGACATAAAATGCTTAACTATGGTATCCACGTGGGACTTCAGTTTTAGTTGGATTTGTATTCAAATAACAAATATTTTAGTAAATTGAGTGTCTAGTATGGGTCACACACCTTTCTAGGCATTTGGGTTATAGAAATACACAAAACAGACAAAAAGTCTCTCTTCTCTGGGGCATATGCTCTGTTACTAAATATGGGGCACCTTATGAGTACCAGGCTTTGGAGAAACCAAGGATGAAGTAAATATGAAAGTGAAAGTTGCTTAGTTGTGTCTGACTCTGCAAAGTGAAGTAAATATATTTCTGCCTTAAATGAACCCATTGTCAGGGAGCACTCTTAAATACGGTCTAAACTTGAGCAGACTCACTTTTGGGTCAGTCTTCTACAGAAGCTCTAGCGCACTGGTCTGCTGTTACAGTTGCAGGGGCAGCAACTGTCTGTGTTTATACAGGGCAACTCAACTGAAGAATAACAATTAAAGAATAATGTCTTTAATTTCTACTCAAAAGAGGAAAGCAAGCTTCAAATGTCAACCATCTCTTTTTGACTAACAAAGATGGCAATCATAAATCATGCTAAAATAAAATTGTTGTGTTTGAAATGTATTTTTGTCTCCAGGACTCAGTCTATAATATTTATTGCAAATATTTTATTCGTTTGAGATTATAGTGTCATAGAATGTTTATATTCAAAGAATCTCCGATACTGTCTAATTTTTTAGTCCCACACAATGCGTAGGACTTTAGAGATGGGCCAAGCTGGTTTCATCAGTCAAAGCCTTCCGTCCAGGGGCAAATTAATTGCCCACCTTTTGTAATTTAAACAATAACCATTGGAAATTCCCTGGTGGTCTAGTGGTTAGGAATTGGCACTTTCTCTGATAGGGCCTCGGTTTGATCCCAGGTTGTGGAGCTAAGATCCCACAACTCTCACAGAACAGCCAAACAATAAATAAAATAAACAATAAACATATATTAATTTGATTCTTTCATTTATCTAAATAATTCATCTGTGTAACTTAAAACTTCACATAGCACCCAAACTCCCATTACTACAGGGCAGAGGCATCATTACTTCAGCTGCTAGGAGGGGTACCTGCCATATTTTTAATAGGTATTTTAATAGATATATATTATATCTAAATTTACTCTCAAAGCAAAATTCCAGGAAGAATTATTACACTACGCACTCCTTCTGTGTACTGAGACAAGTGGGTTTTCTTTTCTTCTTCTTTTTTTGCTTTTCCTCATATAATATTCTCTAGCCATCTCAGAGAGCATAGGAATTAAATAATACATATAAGTGCTTTGAATATTTTGCATTCAGAAATGAGCATAGCTGTCTCTTCCTTCACACCAGCTGCTTATATTTTTGAGATGAGCAGGGATTAGAATAGTCACTTTGGAATTTTTATGCTATGCAATATCAGACAATGTGTTTGCATGCCACTGGGTTCCATCATACAGTGTTTGGTGATAAAGTCTATACACTTGGCTCTCAGTTTCTTTTGGCTTTATCACTGTAATATATTTATTAGCTTTCCTTTACATGTGCAAGTTGATGTAGATACTGTAGAAAAAGAATCACTCCACATATTCCTACAACTCAAGAGGAATAATACATTCTAAGAGGACAAATGAATCTCCACCAAAAAAAAAAATAAAATAAAATCAGTGAATTCATGTTGGATATTCCCTGGTGGCTCAGACAGTAAAGAATCTACCTGCAATACAGGAGACCTGGGTTTGATCCCTGGGTCGGGAAGATCCCCTAGAGAAAGGAGTGGCAACCCACTCCAATATTCTTGCCTGCAGAATTCTATGGACAGAGGAGCCTGACAGGCTACAGTCCCTGGGGTCACAAAGAGCAACTAATTCTTCACTTTCTTCATGTATGGATATAGACACTGGAAGTAGGATTTGATCAACTAATTATACTAAGTATGAGCCAAAGATTACATCTGTTGGAGGAGAGAAGTTTGGAGGCCAATGTGAGCAAATCAGAAGTATGAGGTTTCAGGGGAAATTTAAGTGAAGTTGGTGAGGATGTTCCCAAGGTTATTTCTATAGGGACCCATTGCTATCAACATTGCCAACCAGTAAACAAAGATTGCTAGAGGCTCTAAAGTAGATCAAAATAGTTGAAGAAGAGGATAATAACAAAATCTACTCCCAGAGCCATACTGAAAACACCATACAGCCATACAGAGAGCACCTATAAAATGTTCTTTTGACTCCAGTAGCTACAGGGTAATTCATGTTTTTGTAATTTAGAGGACTTGGGGTGAATGTCTAGACAACTTATTTTTGTTATGTTGTACTCAGCAATATGCATAATAATAACTAGAGGGAAATATAGCTCACATAAAACAGTGCCACTCAAGTCATTGATGGAGGGGGATTGAGGTGGTTTGTGCTCTCTCTCTCTCCCCCCTTCATTTTCAGTAAACTACATCCTTTCGGGTTTTTTCCTCATCCTCTTGGGTATTTTTATAAGAGAGTCTTCCTCTTTCTTCTGTTGTAAACATTTTTCCCATCTCAACATCCTTTTTAAATTCAGGAAACATTTTCCTTGGCAATGTACAATGAAAGGCGATTATGTTAGAAAATAGCATGGATGGCTTTGTCATGTCTGATGGTGTTAAATCATGTGTCCTAAAGAGCTCGGTAAGTGAGACCAAGGGAACGATTTGACAATTGAACAAGGCTTCAGTTGCCTCTCCCAGCCTTCCCCAAAACTCCCTGAGGAGAGAGAGACTCAGGTGATAGGTGAAAGTATCTTTCCTTTACAGGACTCTGGAGATTCCGGCAAACCTTATTTTGGTTTTTGCTTGCAAGGCAGAGCCAGCATTTGCAAAGGGGGTCTTTGTAGTCTTTTTTTTTTTCCCCCAGCATTTAATTTGAATTCAAGATGGTGTGAGGGAATTAAAAGAGGAAGATTAATTGCTCAGCAGTTAGTAGCTACTGCCTACTGTATGGAAGGATCTGCATAGGGACAGAAGGGTGAGTAAGACAGATATATGCTACCTGTCTTCATGGAGCTTACATAGCAGGAAGAAGGCATAAAACTAACTTCACAAGCAGCTATTTAATCACAAGATGAGTTCAGTGAAGCAGAGCAAGCTGCTAAGAAAGCTGAAGGGGATCTGAGCTAGTGTTCTGATGTGGCAAGAGTTTCTTGAGGGTGCAGTGTAGGAGCTGCACTGTTCAGGATAAGAAAGTAGGTAAGCAGGGGGGTAGAACAAGGAGAAGTATTCTAACCCAGGAGGAGAGCCCGTGCTAAGGCCTTGCCGTAGGGAGCCTGCTGTATCACGTTTCAGGTTTTTAGTCTACAGTTTCGCTCTAAAGTCTTGAAACATACCAGATCTGACCATGTTAACTGACCAGGAGGCCACCCATAAGGAACCTAGTAGGATGAAGTACCATCAGTTACTATGAGAGAGTGATGTGGGGCTGGTTTGAATGAGTTTCCGAAGCTGGATTGAATGACACGCCATGTTGAGTGGGCTTCGCAGTCTCCTGTTCCGAACCCTCTAGATTTCTGCCTGCATGGTGTGCCATGGTTTCCTCAGTGACAATCGGAGATACAAATAATTTAAGCCAAAGCCTCACAGATGCGTTGTAAGAATTGATACAAATGCATGAATACACTGTGCTTAGCGCAGTTATGCTCAATACATTGAACTCTATTTGCTAAAGAGTGACCGTACACATTGAACAGATCATATGTCACAGATGTCATGTCATAGACCCTCATGTATTGTAAAGTCAAGAAACTATCTCGTTGGGGATTTCCCTGGTGGTCCAGTGGTTAGGACTCTGCACTTGCACTGCTGAGGGCCCAGGTTCAGTCCCTGGTTGGAGAACTAAGATCCCACAAGCCCAAGAGTGCAGCCAAAAAACAGCAACAACAACAAAAAACTTAGTATGTGTGTATCTAGGTGTCCAGACTCTACAGCCATCCTGTCTGTCACCTCCTTGTTTCTTTACTAGAACACTAGTCACCAGGAATCAGTAATTCAAAAACATCTAACTCTTCTTCCTGGGACTTCCCTGGCGGCTCAGTGGTAAACAATTGACCTGCCAGTGCAGGAGATACTGGAGACGCGGCTTCAATCCCTGAGTCCGGAAGATCTCCTGGAGAAGGAAGTGGCACCCCACTCCATTATTCTTGTCTGGAAAATCCCATGAACAGAGGAATCTCAGGGGACAGTCCAAGGGGGTCACAAAGAATCAGATACGACTTAGCAACTGAACACACACACACAATTCTTCTTCCTCCTCTCTTATGCTTTGTCTTGGTGGGTTTTTTTTTTTAAGTGAAAACTGTGAAGCTCAGTGGAAGTTTTCCTGCAGTTTGATTACTTTCTCTATTTAATTTTGTAATAAAAAAAATCTCTGAACCAGAAGCTTAAGATAATATGCCCAATTCAATTCATATGTCAATTTCTTCTTAATTGTAATTATTTTCCCTAGTTCTTCCCACTCTTGCTGCCCAGGCATAGCTGAGGCTTGGGTGATTATAAGACATCATGCCTACGCTGTCAATTATGCCTCCTGCTTTCAGATTAAATTCATTTAATACCATTGTTCTGATTATTAGTAATAATAGCAGGCATCTCCAGCCAAAGCCGAATGAATAGTTTTCACATCTTTGCCTCCAACCTGAGTATGTTTTAGTTTTTCACCCAGATGATTTCTTCCTTCTTTAATGGTGCAGAGTGTTCATTTTACTGTGTTGCATTTAAATGTTACTTAGATCATACAAAATACAAGGCTTTCTTAGACGTTTCTTCTTGGTGTCAAGTGATGGTCTATTTCCCCAGGGGTAGTTTTCACCAACTACAGGATGTCAGTAGAGGCTTCTCTTAGTAACAGGACTATGGCTTTGAAGAAGTATTTGAACTGGCAAAGTATGTCTGCTGGCTATCCAGTCTTTCTAAGAAAGGCCCCAGGTTCTCATCCTCAAAAGCACACATGGCTTTGACTCCTGTGATGACTCCAAAGCGAACACTTATCTTTCTGCCTTTTTACTGAAATGTCCCCAGTGCCATCACTAACAAAGCAGCAGCATAGCCCAGCCAACTTAAAAATAGTACTGGCCCTTCAGCAACATGTTAGTTCTTTCAAAACTTCTTTCCCAGACTCAAATCTCAATATGTTTTCTGTGCTTAAAACTACATTTGTAATAAGATCACCCAGACAGCTTCAGGAAAAGAGATCGGAAAAAGGCTTGGTGGAGAGTCCAGGCTTTTATTTTATTATTTTGCACTTTGCGTTGTGTTAGTCGCTCAGTCGTGTCTGACTCTTGGCAACCCCATGGACTGTAGCCTGCCAGGCTTCTCCGTCCATGGAATCCTCCAGGCAAGAAAACTGCAGTGAGTAGCCATTCCCTTCTCCAGAGGATCTTCCTGAGCCAGGGCTCAAACCAAGGTCTCCCACATTGCAGGCAGATTCTTTACCATCGAAGTCGCCAGGGAAACTCCATTTTGCACTTTATCATTTAGCAAATCAGAATAAAGCAATGCAGTTTAGTTCTGAGTATGTAAAATGTTCATACATTAAATTGTAAATGTCTTTCAATGATACTGCTTCTATAATGTTTCATGAACTTTCTGGAAGAATACGTATGATGATTCATCACCAGATTTAAGGTGCCCAGGCTACTGTACTACTCTTTCTTATCTTGGTTTTGTTTTCTCATGATGGCTCATTGATATAATATCCTAATTTTCCTTACCATGAATCATAGCCTCTTAAGACCATCAAACCTTTGCTTGTAAAATGAAGGGTGTGTCTCAGAATCTCAAAGAATGGGCCATTCTTCAAGGGTCCCAGCCTATGAGCTCACTCATTCACTGTGCCTTTAACCTGCCTTAGAAGGCTCTTCTTTCCCTGGTCAGCAGCCCCTTGGCCTCTGACTGTTGATTAGCATACTTTCAACCTCCCAGTTCAGTTCTCTTCTTGACCTCTGTGCCACTGAATTTCAAATGCTACTGTGTTTCAGAAGGAAATATCCGTTGATCATGAGTTTCTTTAAACCCCTGCACCTCTAAGTTTACCTGCACCAGTGCTCACCTTAGAAGTCCTTCATCTCTCTGTTCAAAATCTTGTGTTCCTCATCCTTCCACCCCGGACTCTTCCCAAGCTTTTTGACATCATTCATTGCCTTCATTTGCCAGTGGTGCCATTAATATGATCTCTTCAGCTTATAAGTATATCTAGGGCTTTTCCATCTCAAAACAACAAGCAGGTTCTATGAACCTGTTTCCTACTCTTGGCATCAGCTCCCTACTGTCCCCATATGAGGACACTCTTTCCTTTTTACTTAAATTTCATGAGTATCGTACTCTCAACAGTTTCCCTTTCTAGAAAAGAATTATATGTTTATTGCAAAGAAAAATCACTGTTAAACAATTTCCAGCAATGATCTCACCCTTCATGTGGAATCATACTTATAAGGCCCTACAAGTTCCCACCCCATGCTTACTTTCTTTTTAAAAAAAATTACCGTTTGTTTCCTTGGCTGCGCTGGGTCTTAGTTACAGTACATGGGACCTTGGATAGATAATAAAAATATCAGCATTTCCATAGAGTTACTGAAGAAAATGTGAGTTCATAGGTTTCATATCTTTAGACTATTGCATGCCTGATACACAGTGGGTTTTGCTGATGGCTGTCCTGCAATGCAGGACTCCTGGGTTCTATCCCTGGGTCAGGAAGATCCCCTTTAGAAGGGAATGGCTACCCACACCCGTGCTCGTTTGTTTGTATAATTATATGGAAAGAGGAGACTGGCAGGCTAAAATCAGCCTCTCTCAAAGTTGACTGTCTCAACAGTCAACAGTTAGACAATGGGGTCTCAAAGAGTTGGACTAGCTGATACATAGTTAAGCAAGTTCAGTTCAGTTCAGCCAATCACTCGTGTTCAACTCTTTGCAAACCCTTGGACTGCAGCACGCCAGACCTTCCTGTCCATCACCAACTCCTGGAGCTTGCTCAAACTCATGTCCATTGAGTCAGTGATGCCATCCAACCATCTCATCCCCTGTTGTCCCCTTCTCCTCCTGCCTTCAATCTTTCCCAGCATCAGGGTCTTTTGATCAATGAGTCAGCTCTTCACATCAGGTGGCGAAAGTGTTGGAGCTTCAGCTTCAGCATCAGTCCTTGCAGTGAATATTCAGGGCTCATTTCCTTTAGGATGGACTGCTTGGATCTCCTTGCAGTCCAAGGGACTCCCAAGGGTCTCCTCCCGCACCACAGTGTTGAGTACTCAATCAGTATTAACTATTGTCATTGTTTCTGCTTTTCTACTCACTCTCTCTGATTGGTAAAGTCACAGTCACTCAAAGAGAGTTCCAGTATTTCCTGCTTGCTGAGTTACCCACCTGCTCTCCCACCCTGTCTCACCCTGCTGAGCTCAGCGTGGTGTCCTTTTCTCAGTGCCTTAGAAGACAGCACCCTTATGGCAGAAAGCAGAGAGGAACTAAAGAGCCTCTTGATGAAAGTCAAAGAGGAAAGGGAAAAGCTGACTTAAAACTCAGCATTCAGAAAGGTATGATCATTGCATCTGGTCCCATCACTTCATGGCAAATAGATTGGAAAACAATGGAAACAGTGACAGTTTATTTTCTTGGGTCCCAATATCACTGAAGATGGTGACTACAGCCATGAAATTAAACGACACTTGCTCCTTGGAAGAAAAGCTATGACAAGCCTAGGCAGCATATTGAAAAGGAAAGGCATTACTTTACCAACAAAAGGTCTGTCTAGTCAAGGCTATGGTTTTTCCAGTGGTCATATATGGATGTGAGAGTTGGGCCATAAAGCTGAGCACTGAAGAATTGATGCTTCTGAACTGTGGTTTTGGAGAACACTCTTGAGAGTCCCCTTGGGCTGCAAGGATATCCAACCAATAAATTCTAAAGGAAATCAGTCCTGAATATTCATTGGAAGAACTGATGCTGAAGCCGAAACTGCAATACTTTGGCCTCCTGATGCGAAGAACCGACTCATTAGAGAAGACCCTGATGCTGTGAAGGACTGAAGGCAGGAGGAGAGGGGACGACAGAGGATGAGATGGTTGGATGGCATCACTGAATCAAGTTTGAGTAGGCTCTGGGAGTTGGTGATGGACAGGGAAGCCTGGCGTGCTGCAGACCATGGGGTCGCAAAGAGTCAGACACAACTGAGCAACTGAACTGAACTGAACCATAAGTGCAATGAACTTCTGTCCATACTCTCTTCCCGTTTCTCAGACAGGTAGACTGAGGTATGGAACTTAAGTATCTTAGCCATTCTTCAAACCAAGCAGTGCTGGGCTCTCCGTTTAACACCAGCACCTCTGGAGGACCCATCTGTGCTGCCATGCAAATCCATAATGGTTTCTTAGTCAGGGTCCCAGACCATTTCCAAGCCTTCCTTCCCACTGATATACTTCAAGCAGATATGAATGGGTCATAAATAAACTGTCTGAAGATAAAATTAAACCTATTTTATTTTTTTCAATGTTAGCGGAGCATTCAACAAACTAGAGAGAAATGCTTCAGAATGGTGATCACTGTGTGTGTACCATGGGAACCTTTAGTCTGTAGAGAATTAGAGAATTATATTTATTTACATGGTAAAAGCCGTGAGCTTTTGTTTGAGCTTCTGTTTTGGATGTATATAGATAGAAAACCCAAGAGTTAAGCTACTGAATGAGTTTTACTCTGTGTTTCTATATCTGTGATAGTGGAGGCTATAAAAAAGCAGTATTTATCTGGATGTGTATTCTATACTGATGTAATCTATCTCTCTAATTAGATAGTCAATTATTTTTAAAGAGCTGCAAATAAGCCCTATAAGAATGTCATAAATGCATTCCATTTAGAAACATCTTGCAGATAAATTTTATTTTTATTCTTCGTACATCCTCCCGCAGCCTTAAAAGAACAACAAAATCTCTTACTACTCAACTAATTCCAGAAACGGATCGTGACTGCCTAGTAGTGTGTTAATCATGGTTACTGTTCCTTCTCTTTTGACATCATTATTCTTTGGGATAGAAAAGGTGGGTGGTGTGTGGATCTCCTTGGAGAAATGAACAGTTGGAGGAGACAAGCTTCTCAAGAGATACAATGTTATTTTCATGCAAAGTTTCTCAAGTAATAAAAAGGGGCTTGAAAGTGGTGAAAATGCATGATGTAAAAGAAGAATTATTAATAAGAGCCCGGTATCTTTTGCTTCCATAGGATCTTTCAAGACGTAGACAGATTGGAAGTAGACCAGTCAGAGGCAAGAGGATTGATTAAGGAAAGTGAAGGAATGACTTGTGAAGGTTTAAAGGAGTTAAATCTGTATTGGTTGGCTAAATGACAATTCAGAGAAAATGACATTACGAGTTGCAGATATTTGTAAATGGCTGGTCACAAGGAGAGGAAGGAATTACTTAGGTAATGGAATGAAATCAAGGGAAGGAGAACTGTAAACTCAGGATCTGGATTCTTTTCTTGACGGTGAGAATTAACAGATTATAAAAGACCTATCCCGGAGCTTACTGCTTAGATTAAAGCAAGAGACGAGGATACAGGGTAGAGTGACGTGCAGTTGCCAATAGGCTCCTCCATTCTGAGCAACTTGTTGCCAGGAAGCAGTTCTTACTCATTTTCTAATTCCTAGGACTTAACACATTATAAGAACTCCATTGAGAGATAATCATGCTCAGCTTCTTCAGTAAGAAGAGAAAAGTCACGAGTTAGACAGTGAAGATTTTATGACATCCCCACTGGTTTATAACTGTAGAACCTTAAGCAAGTTATTTAATCCCACTTTATGGATGGGCCTATGGAAGACCTAACAGGGCTTCCCTGGTGGCTCAGACAGTATAGGAGATGTGGGTTCAATCCCTGGGTCAGGAAGATCCCCTGGAGAAGGGAATGGCTACCCACTCCAGTATTCTTGCCTGGAGAATCCCCTGGACAGAGGAGCCTGGTGGCTACAGTCCATGGGGTCGCAGAGTCAGATACAACTGAGTGACTAACGCTATCACTGCTGCTTTCACAGCAGGATTGATGTGTGGTTTACACAAATCACCTTCACATCTCCTTTTACCTATTTGGCAGCAAATAAGAGTCCCTTGGACTGCAAGGAGATCCAACCAGTCCATTCTAAAGGAGATCAATCCTGGGTGTTCACTGGAAGGACTGATGCTAAAGCTGAAACTCCAATACTTTGGCCACCTCATGCGACGAGTTGACTCACTGGAAAAGACTCTGATGCTGGGAAATGTTGGGGGCGGGAGGAGAAGGGGACGACGGAGAATGAGATGGCTGGATGGCATCACCGACTCTGTGGACATGAGTTTGAGTGAACTCTGGATGTCGGTGATGGACAGGGAGGCCTGGCGTGCTGTGATTCATGGGGTCGCGGAGAGTCGGACGCGACTGAGAGACTGAACTGAACTGAAGCCCACCTCTTGTCCGCATCATTACTGCCCTTATCTTGTTTACTTTAGTAGTTTCATAACTGCTTTCCTGGACACCAGTCTTGCCCATCGGTACAAGTTGCCACAGTGGGTCAGGGTAACTTTTTGCAGTGTATGTCTGCCTATCTCTTAGCTTAAAACCTCCAAAGGATCCCATGGCCTTCAGGATAAAATCTGATCTTCGGATACTTCATGCCTCATGCGAAGTATACTTCGCATACTTCATGCAAGCATCTGCTTTCTTTCCAGTTCATTTTAACCCAACCCCTCTCCCATAATGCCTAGCCAGGCTGACTTGCTTGCCGGCATGAATTCCCAAATGAACTTTCCTGTTTTCAGCCATAAACATGCTGGTCTCTATGCTGAGAACTCAATCTCTCAATCTTTTTCTTCTGGTTAGCTCATGTTCTTCCCAAAACACTCAGCTCAGAGTTTACATCATTGGGGATATCTTATCTGGAATCCAAGTGCCTCTCTCTTGCGTTTCCATAGTAATGGAGCTTATCATTATTGTAGTATTAATTCTATTATATTGTAATTGTCTTTTCATATCTGCCTCTCTTAATAGATTTTAGTCTTCGCTTGGACAAACACTGATATTAGCGCCTGCCCTTTGGCAGGCATTCAGTATTTTTTAAAATAAAAATGTATTGATGATATGTGGATGGACAGATGGGTGGGTCAAATGTAGCAAAATACACGGGCTATAAAGGATCCTCACTTAAGATCGTCTCTCTTCTCTTGAATTACTGACATTAAGGAATACACTTGGCTGTGTCTGGCTACTATGCTTTTGAATAAATTTGATTCAGAGTCTGTTCTATTTGCTATACCATCCACCCATGTCCAACACATTGGCAAGGTAACTGCATCTAGAGGGAACAACAGGAGTCTGGGAGACCTGGCGTGTATATGAGCACGTATCAGAGAGAAATATCAATATACTAGCCTTGAGGTGAGACTTGAAAATATCATACCTAAATCTTCATTTTCACAACTGGCTGCCTTGTGAATTCTGGGAGCCTGATAGGAAAGAGATGGAAATGAGCACGGGGGACTGAAATGGGAGTAGAAGGAGGGGTGAGGGAGAAAGAGACCAAAAGCATGCTGTCCCTTTACACTTGCCATCTCCCTCTCCAGGACTTGCCCAGCGCCTGCTGTTTAACCTTAAGACACATGGCCAGACACCCCCAAGCCCCGCCTGGACTAGCGTTTGCCCTAAGTCTTGGGTACATTGCAGCATCTAAATGATCAATTGCTCAGGCCAAGAGCAGAATGTTAAGATTCATGAAATCCGAGTCCACTCCATTAATAACCTGGGCAGGGCTCTCATTCCGCCTCCTCCTTTGTTTTCCCCTTTGCCAAGTCTCCATTCTTACCCTTTTGTGAAGGTGTTTGTATAAAGGAGACAAATGAAATTTCAGACGTGGCGATGAGTAGCCACCTGAAAGCACCCTTTGCGGCTCCGTGATAAATTGCCATTTTTAGAATTAATCGCTGCCTTTTTGAGGAAGTGCTTACTCATTTTCATCTCTTTATTGGTTCACCAGTGAACCTCTGAGACTCAGACAAACTTGCCTTTCCCCTCACAGGAGCTTGCCATGCAAGGCACAAGCACCGATTGATAAAGCTGACGGGGTGGAGTTGAGTCAGTGGAGGTAAGTTAGTAAAGCTGACAGGGTGGAGGTAAGTTAGTAAAGCTGACAGGGTGGAGGTAAGTTAGTAAAGCTGACAGGGTGGAGGTAAGTCAGTGGAGGTAAGTTAGTAAAGCTGACAGGGTGGAGGTAAGTTAGTAAAGCTGACAGGGTGGAGTTGAGTTAGTGGAGTTAAGTTAGTAAAGCTGACAGGGTGGAGGTAAGTTAGTGGAGGTAAGTTAGTGGAGTTAAGTTAGTAAAGCTGACAGGGTGGAGGTAAGTTAGTAAAGCTGACGGGGTGGAGTTGAGTCAGTGGAGTTAAGTTAGTAAAGCTGACAGGGTGGAGGTAAGTTAGTGGAGTTAAGCTGGTGGAGTTAAGTTAGTAAAGCTGACATGGTGGAGAGCAGCTCCATGCTGGTCTCTGGAGCACTGAACTTAGCACAGACCGAACTTTCTCCTCTCTCAGATGATGCCTTTTAATCGACTGACTCATTTTTGCTTTCTTTTGACTCTGAGTTCAAATTTCTACGAAATTTTACTTCAAGCTAGATCTCCCAGGCTCAGGGAAGGAGAAATATTCTTTCAGTAAAACACTTTTCTCTCCTTTGTCAGATGGCAGCCATGGGCAAGAGCTGAAAGAAAGCGATCTGTTTTTCACCCACCTCCTTACAAATGTCGCTCAGCCTGCTCAGGTTTACAAAGCAGCGCTGACACGTATGTGGCCCAACCCTTACTCCATCCTCAGAGATAGGTTGGCTAAAACATCTGCTTAAAAGATGGCTCTGAAGGGCCCACTGTTGAGAAGGAACTTGAGTCTTGATTGTACCATACTTTTGTTTTTTAATTTGGGGGATGTGTTGTTTTAGTTTCTGCTCTGTGGCAAAGTGAATAAGCTATATGTATACATATGTCCATCCCCTCTCTCTTAGACTTATCCTCACACCCCACCCCATCCAACCCATCTCGGTCACCATGGAGAACTGAACTGAGCTCCCTGTGAATACAGCAGGTTCCCACTAGCTATCAGAGAAGGCAATGGCAACCCACTCCAGTCCTCTTGCCTGCAAAATCCCATGGACCAAGGAGCCTGGTAGGCTGCAGTCCATGGGGTCGCTAAGAGTCAGACACGACTGAAGCAACTTAGCAGCAGCAGCAGCAGCCACTGGCTATCTGTTTTTTACTGATCACTTCTAAGTCATAGAGATCCAGAAAGTGTACAATATACTCTTTATATCTGGAACCTCTATTAGGGCTGTAAATGCAATGTATTTTGGGAGTCTGAACCAGGGATGTCTTCTGGCCCCCGCACATCCCCAGCTCAGGAAGACTTTTAGCAATGTCTGAGAACACTTTGGGTTGTCACAATTGGGTCAGGGTGAGCATGTGGAGGAGCTCCTGGTGCATTGTAAACAGAGACCGCAGATGCTCCTGCATATCCCATAATGTACATCAACTCTGAACAGTGTCAATCACGACAACCTCGGTATCCTGCCTGGAATGCTGTGGGAGGTACTTCAAAAGTATAAGCTATGACTTCTATTCTCCAAGTGTTAGGGAGAAAAAGTATCCACATTTATTTTTGAGCTCTGGTTATATACAAAGCTCTGTGGTAACTGCAAAACAATGGCATGTCGGTGCCCTCAAGGGGTTTATGGCCTACTAGAGAAGCTTAAAATTTAGTAAGAAACTAACACAGATATAAACCCGCAGTGGGTGACACTGGAAAGATTTCAAGAAGATTTAATGGAAAAGGGGAAATTTGACCAGAGTCTTGAAGTGACTAGGTGAGGACGCAGACAGGATGGCGGTGATGTGTGTGGAGTGGTGGAGAAGGTAGGGGGCCTGGGACGGGGTCGCGAAGCTCAGTTTCCTGCTTTCATTGCCCTACCTTCAAGCAAAGCCCACTGTAGAAGCTGCACACGCATTCGGAAGATCACAGAGATCTCTCTGGTTTTCAAGTCTTTTCAGGATAGTTTCTTAGAGTAACTATTTTTGGTACTGAAAAATAGGTAAACATAAAAAGTGGGCCAAGAAATGCAGACCTCCTGGAGGACTTTTAGATTGACACATGTCTGAAAATTTCCATTTTGCCAAACAAGACACAAATGACAAGTGGGCTCCAACAATAGTCTTTGAGGCTCCCTTTATTCAGTTTAGCAGAAATGGAATTTGAGACACACAGACAATTCTATGAGTTTTTTAGGGAAACCTGTGATGTGCAATTTGCTTCTTTCTCTGAGGTTCATCCTTGACTGTTCTACTTTACCTCCAGGTCCCAATGGCTGCTGTAGGGGAGTGTGGCTTTACAGAAGGACTAGGATTGCAAGGGGGAGTTGAATTCCATTTCTTACTCTCTACTAACAAGCTTAGTGACACTGGGCAAAACTGCCAATGTAGAGGTTGTATTGGACTAGGTCATGTCTAGTTCTAACCTTATATACAGATTCCCCCATTGACTCCCTTGTTCCATTCAAAGAGGCTACAGAAAGTATGGCCTATCTCAGACACATTTTGTGATCTTTCAGAGAAATGTTGAAATAAGCAGTGTCAACAGCCTTATGTTCCCACTAATGGCCTGGTATACCTTATGAATAAACAACACCAGTTTTTGTTACTGGGTCTCATTCACAACATATTTATATAGTCATAAATGTACAGTGTTGCCTGACAGAAATTTTGGAAGGGGAAAAATGACAGCGCAGTTGTCTGCTAACATCTGGTGCACTTTTTGAACATGGATATGGCCCTGAGGAGAATCAGTCCAAGGCAGGAATCTAACCTGATTCATTTCTACCTAGAGGCTCTTCAAGAAACTGTCAAATGCTCCCCACAGTGACAAACAGGCGTCCCTGGGAGCTTACAGTAGAGTTTAGATGCATTTTGGAGGAAATTCGTACTGTCTTTCCAAGGAAAAGACTCCTGCAATATTTTTTGCTAAAGAGATCAGTATTTTTGGATCTCTTCTTTGTCTTGACAGCATAGCAACCAGAGACTGAGGCTGGATTTTTCTGTTCCTGTTGTCTCTTTTGTTTATTTTAAAAACCACATTTTAATTAAAGTCATTCATGTGAACTTAGAGACTAAGATACAGGATTTGCTTTAAAATGTCCTGGTCTGACTCAGTCTCTGCAGTTTAGTGACAGCTGCCTTAGAAGTACTGATGCCGAAAGCTCAGCCTCTGTGCACCAGTGCCAAATCAAATCTTTGGGACGGAATTTTGTGTAAAATGAGGAAGAATAACTTTATTCCTTTGCCAAGCAAGGGGTAACCCAGCAGGCTTGTGCCCTGAAAAGTTGTACATTCCAACCCAGGAGGATTTGATGAGAAGTTTTATAGCAGTGGTGCTGATAAGGATCAGGATGAGTACAGGATCTGCCTGCTTTTAATCTGGCCTCAGGGTCTCTCCTGATGTTCCCTGAAGAATGCTTCATCAAATAGCTCAATCTTCCTTTTCTTCAGGTTTTAAGAGCTCAAGGATCTAAGACATTGTATGTGTATCCGTTGAGGGGGGACCAGCATCCTGTCCCAAGGCTGAACTATTGTTTCTTGACTATTCCTCTGTTGTCTCTGCTTGCCCTCCCTTACCAGATTAGCAGCTGTTTGAACCTACCCTTTGGAACTCAGGAAAAATCCTGGAGGCTGAAGCTTATTCCCTACAGACAAGAAACAGGGGACCCAGAAAGGTCCCCATGCCCAGCAGTCCTACAGGGGTTCAGTTTGAGTGATGGTGTTGTTTTCTCAGTCATGAGATTGACAAAATCTGTTACAATATTTGATTGTAGAATTGCTTTCCCATAACTTCATTCCATTGTAATGATTTAACTTAGCAGGGAAACAACAAACAAAAAAAACATTTAATGTGCTACTCTTTGCACACTGACCACAACTTAATTCATTCAATACAAGAACTAGTATGTTGAATCTAAAGTGCATCGAGTCCTCTTTCAGTTGACTTTGCATACGGTGCGTCTAGTCAAGGCTATGGTTTTTCCCGTGGTCATGTATGGATGTGAGAGTTGGACTGTGAAGAAAGCTGATCGCCGAAGAATTGATGCTTTTGAACTGTGGTGCTGGAGAAGACTCTTGAGAGTCCCTTGGACTGCAAGGAGATCCAACCAGTCCATTCTAAAGGAGATCAATCCTGGGTGTTTATTGGAAGGACTGATGCTAAAGCTGAAACTCCAATACTTTGGCCACCTCATGCGATGAGTTGACTCACTGGAAAAGAGTCTGATGCTGGGAGGGATTGGGGGCAGGAGGCAACGGGGACGACAGAGAATGAGATGGCTGGATGGCATCACCGACTCGATGGACATGAGTTTGAGTGAACTCCGGGAGTTGGTGATGGACAGGGAGGCCTGGTGTGCTGTGATTCATGGGGTCGCAAAGAGTCGGACACGACTGAGCGACTGAACTGAACTGAACTGAATGGAGGGTTCTGTGATTATCAATCTGAATTATCTACCGGTCATAACTGTCACTTCCCTGAATAGTGCTTACTGCTGCTCTGTGCGAAGCTTGGAGCTTTGTGTGCATGGTGCTATTATTTCCTCGGTTTACAGATGAGGAAGCAAAAAGTGAAAGTGTTAGTTGCTCAGTTGTGTCCAGTTCTTTGGACCATAGCCTTCCAGGCTTCTCTGTCCATGGAATTCTCCAGGCAAGAAAACTGGAGTGGGGAGCCATTCCTTTCTCCAGGGGATCTTCCTGAAGGCAATGTGTAAGCCAAATGACGTGTTGAAAGTCCAGGGGAATGAATGCCTTTTGCTTAATCATTTGTTGAAAAATTCCTTGAGCTTTGAAACACAGAATATTAAATAGAGTTGTTACTGTTTTCTGAGGATATAAGTTCACGCACTGTAACAGCTTCATCACTATGATTCTCAAATAATTAACATGAGAGAGATGACAAGGGAAAGAGACTTCCTGAGGTCAAGCAGACCCATGTCTGATTCTAACATCAAGAGAATCCATGTGAATTTGGCAAAATTACCTTCTTTCTCCAATTGCAGTGTTTTGGAGAAAATTGTAAATAATTTACATAAAGTACCTAGCACAGTGTCTGGCAAATTGTAGGCATTTATTGAACAATAAATGTTGCTGGTGTTACCAAGCTCAGGTTCAGCTGCTTGCCACTCAAGTGAATGCTTGAAGGGCAAGCGTTAGTGGAAACAAAAAGATTGCTTTACTCAGGAGGATGGTAACTTGGGGAGATGGCAGACTCAGATCCAGACACCAACGTTGAAGATTCCACTTGGCCATCAAAGTCTTTAAAGGGAGAGTCATTTGGTGAGGGAGTCAGAGTCTCCCTTACCTTCCACTGTGTGCAGACTTTCTTCTGATTGGTTGGTGGTTAGCTAACAGGGCAGGGCTCCAGGAATCTTGTACTCAGTCAGAATTTACCATCCTCCACCTGGGTGGGAGGGCTTTCCTGGTGGCTCAGATGGTAAAGATCCTCCTGCAGTGTGGAAGACCTGGGTTCTATCCCTGAGTCAGGAAGATCCTCTGGAGAAGGAACTGGAAGCCTACTCCAGTATTCTGGCCTGGAAAATCCCATGGACAGAGGAGCCTGGCAGGCTACATTCCAAGGGGTCACAGCATCTGACAGGGCTGAGCCACTAACACACATGGGTGGGGACCCTAGTTCCTGCAGAAGAACTCAAAGATATCCTTATGCATATTCCTTGAGGAGGAACCAAAAGCTTGTCCCACAGCAGCACCATTGTTTCTTGACTGTTCCTTCTTAGTTTCTGCATCCCCTCCCTTCCATCTCATCCTCTGCCGTCCGCTTCTCCTCCTGCCTTCAATCTTTCCCAGCATTAGGATCTTTTCTAAGGAGTCAGCTCTTCGTATCAGGTGGCCAAAGTATTGGAGTTTCAGCTTCAGCATCAGTCCTTCCAATGAATATTCAGGGTTGATTTCTTTTAAGACTGACTGATTTGAATTCCTTACTCTCCAAGGGACTGTCAAGAGTCTTCTCTAGCACCACAGTTCGAAAGCATTAATTCTTTGGCACTCAGCTTTCTTTATGGTCCAACTCTCACATCCATATATAACTGCTGGAAAAGTCATAGCTTTGACTAGACAGAACTTTGTTAGCAAAGCAATGTCTTTTCTTTTCAATATGCTGTCTACATTGGTCATATTTTTCTTCCAAGGGGCAAGAGTCTTTTAACTTCAAGGCCGCAGCCACCATCTGCAGTGATTTTGGAGCCCAAGAAAATCAGAATCTCACTGTATCCATTGTTTCCCCATCTATTTGCCGTGATGGGACCAGATGCCACGATCTTAGTTTCTTCAGTGTTGAGTTTTGAGCCAGCTTTTTTTACTCTCCTCTTTCACTTTCATCAAGAGGCTTTTTAGTTCCTCTTCACTTTCTGCCATAAGGGTGGTATCATCTATGTATTTGAGATTATTGATGTTTCTCATGGCAAACTTGATTCCAATTTGTACTTCAGCCAGCCAGCCTGACATTTCACATGATGTACTCTGCATATAAGTTAAATAAGCAAGGTGACAATATACAGCCCTGATGTACTTCTTTTCTGATTTGGAACCTGTCCATTCCATGTCTATTTCTAACTGTTGCTTCTTGAGCTGCGTGCAGATTTTTCAGGAGACAGGTAAGATGATATGGTATTTCCACCTCTTTAAGAATTTCCCACAGTTTCCTGACAGTCAAAGGCTTTAGCGTAGTCAGTGAAGCAGAAGTAGATAATTTTCTGGAAGTCTCTTGCTTTTTAGCAGATCCAGCAGATGTTGGTGATTTGATCTCTGGTTCCTCTGCCTTTTCTAAATACAGCTTGAACATCTCGAAGTTCTCAGTTCACATACTGTTGAAACCTTGCTTGGAGAATTTTGAGCATTACTTTGCTCGTGTGTCAGATGAGTGCAATTGTGCAGTAGTTTGAGCATTCTTTGGCATTGCCTTTCTTTGGGATTTGAATCTACTCTTGGGAACTCAGGGAAGGTCACAGAAGCTGAATGAATCCTATTTCTTGCAAACAAGAAATGGTGGACACAGAAAAGATTTGTACCCAGGAGGACTCCACAGGGTCCTGCTCCATTTCAGTATGATTTTGCTATTGGTAACATTATTTAGCCATATGAACACATAGTGCTTGAGAAAATTAAGTGAAATCTCCATTGATATTACAGGATTTCCAGTTATTTGTTGCCTAAAATATATTTCTGATAAACTTAGCATTTGCTACTTTCTATTTGCAGCATAATTTGGTCTTTGTCCCTAGTTCCTGGCAGAATTCCCCAAAGTTTGGAATTCCTTGAGTGATTGTATTATCTTCTATGGTTTCTAGTAAGCCCCTTTCAGTCATACCTGCATTTATGCTAATGAGGTGACTTTGAATGGATCCCTAGGTAGGTTCAGGATGGATCCAGAAAGATAAAGTGATTAGAGGGTGGGAACTCAAATCCACCTCTCAAATCCAGGAAAAGTGGGGGGGAGGTTTGGAGATTGAGCTTTACAAAATGTCTTGAACAAGGAGATTGCGAGAGCTTTTGAATGGGAGGATGCACCAAATGCCAGGATGGAAGTGTACCCTTACTCCACAGAAATGATAGCTCCTACCACCTTGTCCTATTGCCAACATCCACTGGATCATCGAAAAAGCAAGAGAGTTCCAGAAAAACATCTATTTCTGCTTCATTGACTATGGCAAAGCCTTTGACTGTGTGGATCACAATAAACAGTGGAAAATTCTGAAAGAGATGGGAATACCAGACCACTTGACCTGCCTCTTGAGAAACCTGTATGCAGGTCAGGAAGCAACAGTTAGAACTGGACATGGAGCAACAGACTGGTTCCAAATAGGAAAAGGAGTATGTCAAGGTTGTATATTGTCACCCTGCTTATTTCACTTATATGCAGAGTACATCATGAGAAACGCTGGGCTGGAAGAAGCACAAGCTGGAATCAAGATTGCCGGGAGAAATATCAGTAACCTCAGATATGCAGATGACACCACCCTTATGGCAGAAAGTGAAGAGGAACTCAGAAGCCTCTTGATGAAAGTGAAAGAGGAGAGTGAAAAAGTTGGCTTGAAGCTCAACATTCAGAAAACGAAGATCATGGCCTCTGGTCCCATCATTTCATGGGAAATAGATGGGAAACAGTGTCAGATCTTATTTTTGGGGGCTCCAAAATCACTGCAGATGCTGATTGCAGCCAGGAAATTAAAAGACACTTACTCCTTGGAAGGAAAGTTATGACCAACCTAGATAGTATATTAAAAAGCAGAGACATTATTTTGCCAACAAAGGTCCGTCTAGTCAAGGCTATGGTTTTTTCAGTGGTCATGTATGGATGTGAGGGTTGGACTGTGAAGAAAGCTGATCACCGAAGAATTGATGCTTTTGAACTGTGGTTCTGGAGAAGATTCTTGAGAGTTCCTTGGACTGCAAGGAGATCCAACCAGTCCATTCTAAAGGACATCAATCCTGGGTGTTCATAGGAAGGACTGATGCTGAAGCTAAAGCTCCAATACTTTGGCCACCTCATGCGAAGAGTTGACTCACTGGAAAAGACCCTGATGCTGGGAGGGATTGGGGACAGGAGGAGAAGGGAACAACAGAGAATGAGATGGTTGGATGGCATCACTGACTCTATGGAGGTGAGTTTGAGTGAACTCCGGGAGTTGGTGATGGACAGGGAGGCCTGGTGTGCTGTGATTCATGGGGTCACAAAGAGTCAGACACGACTGAGCAACTCAACTGAACCACCTTGTCCTAGGCACTTCTTCATGTGGCTTTGCATTTGTATCTTTATATTAAGCTGGTGGACATAACTCAAGTGTCTGAGTTCTATGAACCATTCAAGAAAATCATCAAACCTTGGGAGCCAAGTTGGACAGAAGTATAGGGTAACCTGGGACCTCAGTACTGATGACTGACATCTGAATTGAGGACAGTCTTATAGAACTGAAACCGCACAATTCAGCTGGGGACTTGAACCCACAGTATTTTAATTGAGATCACACACCTGGTCTCAGGACTTAATGAAGCTCAGGTTCTTGATGTCTCATCACAGAAAGAATTCAGTGAGAGATAAAGTGGTAAGAAGTGGATTTATTTAGAGTGATACACATTTCAAAGACAAAACACCATCTGTCTCATAAAGTGAGAATGGCTCTGGGAGAAACGCGTTCCACAGACAGTGTGGGCCATCATGAGAGACCCTCAGATATGAGGTGGTTATTTTTATGGCTGGGTAATTCCATAGGCTGATGAGTGAGAGGATTATTCTATCTGAAGAAGGGGTAGGGATTTCCAGGAGTTGGGCCACCACCCCCTTTATTTGCCTTTTATGGTTGGCCTCAGGACTGTCGTGACACTGCTGGATATGTCGTTTAGCTAATGTATCACAGTGAGCTTAGAATGAGGCTCAAGGTCCACTGGAAGTTGAATCTTCCGCCGTCTTGGACCTCGTTGTTTCCACACGGCTGTGTCATTCTTTTAAAGGTTGTGCCCTGCCCCTTCCCTCCTGTTTCCAGTCAAAGCCTTCCACCTACAGAATTTGATGCTAACTCTGAGTTGTAAGTATCAGAATTGAATTGAAATGTAGGATACCTTTTGGTGGCTGAGAAATTGGAGAGCTGGTTGTTGGTGTTGAAAAACACCCCAGACTACTAAAATCTGAATGAAATCACATAATAATAAGAAAGTGCATTTATTTAAACCTTTCATTGGTTTCTGGTTAATTGCAGTTTTACTGGACCAGAGATGTATTGGCTGCAAGTTTTAGAGGAACCATGAGCATTGTATATATAGAAAATCCTTGCTGACTAATCAAGCTAAGGATACAAGCTATTTTCTGAAATAAATACATGCTTTTCTGGAGACCTATCAAGCAGTGTATTGCCACTCAAGGTCACTTCAACTTTTCAGTAAAGGGCAAAGGACAGTGCCTGTAACCACAGGGTACCAGGATAGCCTGCATCAGGCCCAGGATGATATAGATTTAGTGGAGCACAGCCCAAATGGCTTATTTGTTTTAGGTCACAGCCCCATGTATACCTTCAGGTGATTAGATGTAAGAAAAACATTGGCGGGTCTAACCTTTGAGGCTGAGAAATCTCATTTCTCTTTTCTTTTTGTTTTACTTCATCTGCGGTGAATGACTCTTATTTTCTTTTTGCAATTTTATGACAGTTGGAAAAAAAAAAAGGACTCCCGCTGTGCAAATATTATACTCATTCCTTTGGCCTGCAGGGAACCAGCTACAGGAGAAATCCTGGATCTTTTTTTTTTTTTTCATTCAGATCTGATAAGTTTTGAGCAACCCTTCTCTTAGCCCCTCATCTGAAGCTCAGATTCCCAGAGCCCTGGGTGGGGAAAACGAGTCATTTCACATGTATGCAAATCAGCTGAAATCGTACAAGACTCCCGCTTTGCAGGAAAAACAGACTGTTGAGTCTTACATTGCTGGCCTCAAATGAGAGTCCCCTCCTGAAGCAAAGTGAGAGTGTTCCTGTGAAGTTCTACACAGTTCACGTCTGTGTTAGGATAAAGCATTTTAGAGCTAGCATAGTCCTGCGTACAGTACCTTACCTGAGTAGGTGTTTCTACGGTGCCTTTAATTTAGTAGAACATTAAAAGCAAAAATGACTACATGGAATAGCAGGGTCTTTGTCTGAAATTTCGACCACCTAGTTGATGGCGTGTAGAGACCCTGATTCCTCCTTCCAACCTGTGGAGAGCCAGCGGTGAGCTGGGTGATGCGCAGCTCCAATATTTCCAGTGTGGGACCTGGCTGGAACTCACAGTCCACCGGCCAGTCCCAATGTTCGCAGCCACCCAAACCTCTCCCCTGCCAGGAAACAACCCCTCTCCTCCCTGATTGCTTTCCCTTCTGAGAAGAAGATCGAGGGTACCCACCGCTTCTGGGGCAGCCCTTCATACAAGCTCTGCTGCTGCTGTTAAGTCACTTCAGTCGTGTCCGACTCTGTGCAATCCCATAGACAGCAGCCCACCAGGCTCCCCCGTCCCTGGGATTCTCCAGGCAAGAACACTGGAGTGGGTTGCCATTTCCTTCTCCAATGTATGAAAGTGAAAAGTGAAAGTAAAGTCGCTCAGTCATGTCTGACTCTTAGCGACCCCATGGACTGCAGCCCACCAGGCTCCTCCGTCCGCGGGATTTTCCAGGCAAGAGTACTGGAGTGGGGTGCCATTGCCTTCTCCACATACAAGCTCTGGGTGCCTTTGAAAGGCAAACCGCCCCAGGAAGGCTTTGAAGAAGGCAGGAAGGGACTTTTTCATCTTTGCAGGCCCCAGCCAGAACATTGCTTCTCAGTGCAGTACAAGCAGTTTCAAAGTTATCTCCCATGCTGATATGAATGTGATAACACGGAGCAGAGAGGTGCCATAATGATTTCCTTTCAAATGGTTGCCTCACCGTTTATCTTTGCACGCTGTCACAGACTGATATGGTCAGGAGGTGGCAGTGGCATGGAATAATTAATCTCTCACTGGGGAAGCAAGTTCCTCATTTGTCTCCTGAGAAATTAGCACTGCACTGACAGGGTAAGTAGATGAGACAGTGAGAAAGGGGAAGGGGTGTGGTGGTTTGAACTCCTGGTGCGAAACTGTAGCGTTTTCATCCAGCACCAGGTGCTGGGAATGCTGGCGATGCCTGTGCTGGAGTAGTTCATTGTCTCCTCGGGGTCATAGATTATTTCAAAATGCTAGTCACCTTTACGAAATGTCCAAAGCTGCTACAATGATGCTTGTACCATCCTCTCAAGAAGAGATGAGTTTTGCTGACTGCACTAGGTATTGTGAAGGCTCAGCTTCTATAAGGAAGAGCCCTACTTTCCACCATCACCAATACAAAGTGGCTTAAGAAGCTAACACTCCCTAGGTGAGTGGTCTAGGACTCATGGGATATTCTGCCACACCAACAGGGGGCTCCCATCTCTGGGTTCAAGTCTTTCCTATTTTCCAGTCAATGGGAAGAGAAACAGGGAAAAACTCGTGCCTTGTGTTTAAGGGTAAGACCTAGAAGTACACTTAGCATCTTGCCTCTGTGTCATAGGCTGCACCCGCTTGCAAAGTAAAAAGGCAAGAAAATACAGTCACGAACTGGAAAGCCATGAACCTTAAAGCCAGTTGGGCTGTTCTTTTTCTAAAACAAACAAGGGAACCTAGACATTTAAAGGGACAATACGCAGTCTTTGTCACAGATATTGGATAAGTTCCTATTTGCTTCTCCAAGTTTCCAGGAACTCACTTCGTAAATGAGGGAATTGAGACAGGCAACTTCTATGGTTCACTCCTTAAGTCAGTAACAGCCAAAGGTGTTGATATTTGGCAGAAACTAGGAGAAGGGGACGACAGAGAATGAGATGGCTGGATGGCATCACCGACTCTGTGGACATGAGTTTGAGTGAACTCCGGGAGTTGGTGATGGATAGGGAGGCCTGGCGTGCTGTTATTCATGGGGTTGCAGAGAGTCGGACACGACTGAGCGACTGAACTGAACTGAACACAATATTGTAGTGCAATTATGCTTCAATTAAAAATAAATTTAATTCTATATACATATATATAAGAATAACAGCCAAATGTGTTAACAAACCAAGCCTGGGTCCGCTCACTCATGCCCAGTAAAGCCAATCTACTGACATCAGGTTGTGGTGAAGGAAAGTGCAGCATTTATTATAGACAGTCCTGGACAGCTAGTGCTCAAAAGCACTCAAACTCCCTGATGGGTTTTGGGAAAGCATTTTTTAAAGGCAAGGTGAGGGAAGGGAGTTGCAGTTTACATCACCAGTTCATGCACAAGCGTTAACACGGAGGTATCGCAGGGGTTATCGTTATCAATCCTCAGACTCCAATAGGTCTCCAGCAGGTTGGGGACCATGTGCTCATGGTCATCAAGTAGTTAACATCTTCATGTCGTGACAGTTTGGGCACCTACCAGTCCATTCTAAAGGAGATCAATCCTGTGTTCACTGGAAGGACTGATGCTAAAGCTGAAACTCCAATACTTTGGCCACCTCATGCGACGAGCTGACTCACTGGAAAAGACTCTGATGCTAGGAAGGATTGGGGGTGGGAAGAGATGGGGACGACAGAATGAGATGGCTGGATGGCATCACCGACTCAATGGACATGAGTCTGGGTGAACTCCAGGAGTTGGTGATGGACAGGGAGGCCTGGCGTGCTGTGGTTCATGGGGTCACAGAGAGTCAGACACGACTGAGCGACTGAACTGAACTGAACTGAAAACAACCTGAATATTCATTGGAAGGACTGATGATGAAGCTCCAATACTTTGGCCACCTGATGTGAAGAGCTAACTCATTAGAAAAAACCCTGATGCTGGGAAAGATTGAGGGCAGGAGGAGAAGGGGATGACAGAGGATGAGATGGCTGGATGGCATCACCAACTCAGTGGACATGGGTTTGAGCAGGCTCCGTGAGTTGGTGGTGGACAGGGAGGCCTGGCATGCTGCAGTCCATGGGGTCGCAGAGAGTCGGACAGGACTGAGTGCCTGAACAACAGAAACCACTGCGTAAATGGGCATCAGACACTGTTACGTAGGCACTTCAGGGAGGAGCTAAAGCAGAGGACACGGGGGAGGGCTTGCCCCTCAAAGGCTCCGCACAGGGTCTGTTCCCTTACAACGCAAAGGCTCCCCTTCTTCCCTCCGTTCTGCCCTGAAAGAGGCATGGGAACTAACGGACTTGGGTGGGCGGGGGTGGGGGCTGGGGTGGTTTTGAGCCCGTTTCTTTTTGGGGGGCAACATCAGCAGCTGTCCTACATGAAATTCAAATGAGAGCAGAGCATGATTCTAAGCAGTTTGTGGAAAGAGTCCGTCCGCTGTGATCCCCTCCCTTTGAGGCTATAAACGCACTGACTGGGCTGAGCAAAACAGTGGCACTATCCACGGGAGTCAGAAGCAAGGTGTGGCTGGTGGGTGACCAGGGAAACCTTCTGTCATGGAGGGATCCATGGATGCGTGTTTCCTCGTAGAAAGGGGGCTGCTGGCCTGGGAAGCATACAGATGTTTTTAAGGGACCATGGCAAGCAGCCAGATGGCACTTGTCGTGGAATTTGATGGTAATGGTGAATGCTTTCTCCTGTTTCTCCTGCTGAAGGGAAAGTGTTTTTGATAAGGCCCAGGAAATCTAGGCCCCAGCTTCCCAGATGGTGCCTATGGAACAGCCTCTTCCACCTCCCTCATTTTCTCTGTTCACGGTGATTTGGAAAAGAATGCAAAGCGCTTGATGGAGACTTCCAGTTAGAATGGATTCCTTCTAGACCCTTGGGAACTAGCTCAGCTGGTCACACTGGTGATTTCAATGAATTGTTTCATCGAGACACATTGGAGAATCAGGTCCCGTATTTCGATTTCCTCTATAAGGTGAATCGTGGGAAGAGGTTCATTATAATAATTAAGGAAGATTTATACAGTGATTACTTTTTTTTTCCCCCTGTATCCTGTTACATGGTTGGTATTTGATGAACGAAAGATGAGTTCTAGATATTAACTAATTCCCAAAATGAAGTGTTCCTGAATGAACTACTTGTAGGCTAGAATTTAGTAAGTGGAAACTTTGAATGTGCCAGATGAGAAAACTATATAAGGGAAACTTATTGTGAATTCTTTAGTGAAGTGAGCAATCATCTTCCACCATCCTACCCATTCGCTTTGACAAGGTCAGGGAAGTAACTCTTTTCATAAAAAAAAAAAATAACTCTTCTGCCTTTGAAAGATACCACATCATTCTGTAAAGTCAGTTTCCTCCACTGTATAGTAATTTTCAGTGGGGATGGGGCATTAGCAGAGTGATCTCAGAGTTTATCATTATGAGTTGATGTTCCCTTTGGAAACATCCGTGACTCAGAAATAGATGAATGAAAGTCTCCCGTGATAGGAAAACAGTGTGTGTGGATTGCCAGACCGCGGTTTCTGTGGTTGAAGTGAAGAAAAACAATGGTGTTTTCTGAGCTCTTGACTCCACAGTGCACGGTAGATCGAATGAACAGAGCAAACCACAGCCGCCCATTCTGCTTCCGTCTGGTTTGCGTCTCCAGAAATTTCCTAAATTACAACAACGCCAGAGCGCCCGTTAGCATCAATGGAAACATCTTGCCAATTGTTAAATGGAGAGCTCAAGTTTAAAAGATCTGCCTTTATTCCGAGCAGAGATTTTATTTGGTTTCAGTTCCTGTAGATTTTTTTAATGTAAAAGATTTCACAGAAGCATCATGCAGAAATGGTGAAAAACAAAGTATTCTTTAAAACACATACTATTTAGGACTGATTGTTGCATTTTCCAATTTAATATCCGTCCCTTTCAGGTGATGTGTCTTACTCTTTTTTGAAAACTTGTTTAGTCGCTAAGTTGTGCCTGACTCTTTTGTGACGCCATGGACCATAGCCCACCAGACTCCTCTGTCCACGGGATTTCCCAGGCAAGAATACTGGAGTGAGTTGCCATTTCCTCCTCCAGGGGATATTCTGGACCCAGGGATGGCACTTGGGTTTCCTGAATCGGCAGGTGGATTCTTTACCACTGAGCCACCAAGGAAACCCTTTTAAAAACTATCATCAATTAAAAGCTACCATTTAAACACAAAACTCTTAACTAAGAAAATGGACCGGAACTCGTTAAGTATTTCTACCCAATGAGCTCCTTGGCTGTCTGAATGACCCGTTTTTTTTCAACTCCTCCCCTTTTTTTTAAATTAGAATTTTCTCTTATCTCTGATTTTCCTTTTTTAAAAAACTACAATTACCTAGATTATCCTCTCTGTTGTTTCATTTATTGTAGCCCCGATTTTAAAATACCTGCTTTTGTGATCTTTCTACAGTATTTGACACACTTTGGCATTCGTTGAATATAACCCCTTTATTCCTCCATCCCCCGCCTCCCCCAGTATGTTCCACCTAGAGGTATGAAAATACAAATTAAATGAATTGGTCATATTTTTGTGCCTGATCTTACCCTTGAGTCTCTTATTTCTGTGTTTCGCCATAGTCTCCATTTTTTTTTTTTTTTTTTTTCCCCTGAGACTACAAGGTACTATCTGATGGGCTTCAGTTGTGCCAGTCAGGCTTGGAGCTCATCTGCTTACTGTGAGACCAGCCTTGACTGATAGGCAAGAGGAAATTTAATTTGCACTCTATTTTATTAAGGGATAAATTAAGGTACAGTGTGGGAATTGAAATCATCTGAAGGTAATAGAACACGGAACTTGCCTAGATTTAAAACTGGGTCTTTTGTGCATTTTATTCATAATGACACTGTAATAATAGCTACATGTGTTAAGCACTTATAAACCAGGGACTGTTTAATATACTTTTTCATTTATTAATTCATTTAATTCCCACAACACCCTGATGAATAAGGTTCTTTTGTCTCCATTTTATATATGAGAGAACTGTGGAACCAAAAAGCTTAAGAAGTTCCTCTCAGGTCATATGGCTGGTGAACTTTGGAGGTGGGGTTTTAAGCCATATACTCTTAATCAGTATTGATACTATATTAATGTGGTTTGATGAAAATGATAAAAAGAGCAATGACTTTTTAGGGCTCAAAAGAAACTACTCAAGCCCATATTTTGATAGTATTATTAATACCAGCAGGATCAGCTTTAAATAAGTATTATATAAAAGGGTCTTGACCTTGGATAATATTAAATCTTTCTCATGAATCAACTACTGTGACCAAACTGCAAAGTATGCAGTGGATGAATAATTAAGCCCAGATGTCTCTTCCAGCCAGAGCAGCAGCAAAACCTGGGGGAGGGAGTGTGAAGGGAAGATAGAAATGACAGACTAAGTATTCATAAAAGCCTTGATAATTAATTTGAAAATCAAAATGTGTTTTAAATGCCAGCCCTCCGCTAATCCTACGAATTGCGCAATAAAAAATAAAATCCTCCTGCAATTTAACAGCCAGCAATACAAAAACCTTACTGTGTCAAATGTAATATGCATAACTGGATTCCCAATTTGGTTTTCTTAAGGAGAAATAATTTAGTTATCATTAAACTCTTTGGGAAACTGGTTTTAATAATGTTCTTTGGTTATCAAGGGTATCATTTTTTCTTCAGGCAAAGAGAAAATGTGCAGCTAAAACCTCTACTGTATGTGATAATGAAGTCGGTCCATTTCTGTGCAGGATTCCAACAATTCTTTATAACTCAACATGAGCAGAGGTGTGAAAGCAGGCAGTTTCTCAAACTGTAGGAAATTGCTGAACTCACAGATTTCTATCTCAACACAACGAACTGGCTATATATTAAATGATGCCCAAGTTTGGTTTGTTGGATTATTGTTTGTTTGGGTTTTTTAAAATATTTTTTTAGGACTGTGGTAATTTTTTTAAGGAATAATAGTTGGAGGAAAAACAAAATCAGTAAAAATAGATTTGTCATTGTTCAGTTCAGTTCAGTCGCTCAGTCGTGTCCGACTCTCCGCGACCCCATGAATCACAGCACGCCAGGCCTCCCTGTCCATCACCAACTCCCGGAGTTCACTCAAACTCACGTCCATCGAGTCGGTGATGCCATCCAGCCATCTCATTCTCGGTCGTCCCCTTCTTCTCCTGCCCCCAATCGCTCCCAGCATCAGAGTCTTTTCCAGTGAGTCAACTCGTCACATGAGGTGGCCAAAGTATTGCAGTTTCAGCTTTAGCATCAGTCCCTCCAGTGAACACCCAGGATCGATCTCCCTTAGAATGGACTGGTTGGATCTCCTTGCAGTCCAAGGGACTCTCAAGAGTCTTCTCCAACACCACGGTTCAAAAGCATCAGTTCTTCGGTGATCAGCTTTCTTCACAGTCCAACTCTCACATCCATACATGACCACGGGAAAAACCATAGCCTTGACTAGACGGACCTTTGTTGGCAAAGTAATGTCTCTGCTTTTTAATATATTATCAAGGTTGGTCATACCAAGTGTTAATTTTTTCTTATTACCATATATAAGAAGGGTAGGAAAAATGAGAATTACTAACTTCCTCATCATACTTGTTTGTTTATTTCCCCTTGTGATTTTCAGCATAGGCATGTTCCTGCCATGACAGGAACCAAGGACATCCCCTTTTCGTGCCTACGATGAGAAAGTGCCAGGAGCTGGTCCCCATGCTTACACAATTGATTAATACTATAAACATGATTCTGAAAGAAAGTGAAAGTGAAGTTGCTCAGTCATGTCCAACTCTTGGCGACCCCATGGACTGTATCCCACCAGGCTTCTCTGTCCATGGAATTTTCCAGGCAAGAGTACTGGAGTGCGTTGCCATTTCCTTCTCCAGGGGATCTGCCCAAACCAGGGATTGAACCTGGGTCTCCTGAATTGCAGGCAGATGCTTTACCATCTGAGCCACCAGCTAGCGTCAATATAATCCTGCCACCATGACATTTTCTGGATCATTTCTTTAATATTTATTGGCTTGCAGTCACATATCGTACCATTTCTTTTTAAATCAAATACCTTTCTCTAGGTACGGTACACATTTTTTCTTTTGTTCTATTTTTTTAGCCAGATCATAGTCTATACCTTCCCCAACCCTGTGCATTTCTGAGCAAACCTATTTCTCCTCTTTATTTCTTTGCCTACTCCACCACCACTCCAATATTCCTTTATAAAGTTGTTCTTTTCTGCTCTTGGTCAAAGGGGTTCCAATACTGTGTAGACTCTGGAATTCTGTTTGAAAGTGTCCGTTTTTATTTTGGGGACCAAGGCAGGGTGTGGGATGTGACAGGGCATGCTGGATAACTGAAATGGCATGACATTTACGATCCAGATGTCATAGCAAGCCGGGAGACAGGGCAGCTGGGCTGATAATTAGATGGCAGATGTCCAGGCAGTCTCACGTGATACATATTATTTTTGTATATTTGAGACTTGGAATCCTAGCCCAGAAAGAGAAATGAGAAATCACCTCACCCATATAATAAAAAAAAAATAAATAAACTAGATCTCATACAGTTGTTGCTTTCAAAAATTTATGTATTGGAAATAGCATGCATGAGAAAACAAAAATCACTCATAATCTTTATTTTGATATATCTCTATGAACATGCGTAATCTGCTTATTATTGTTTTTACTTTTCTAAGCAAAATGTTAGGTCCTGTTTTCTACAAATGAGAAAACCGGAGGCATAGGATAGTTAGATGATTTCTGAGATCACCCAGTAAGTTAGTGGCAAAAATGAGATCAGAATTCCACAGTCTCCAGACTGTCATGTCAGCTTTCTTTCCAGAATACCTTTTAAAACTGTCTTTTTCCCAGCTTCGTTGAGCTGTAACCAACATATAACATTGTCTAAGGTATACAGTGTGTTTATTGGATACATATATATTGCAAAATGGCTGGCATTAGCATTAACTAACACCTCCATCAGCTTACATAATTATCATTTATGTTTTAAAGTCAGAACATCTAAGATCGACTATCTTGGCAACTTTCAAGTATATCATACCACATTATTAACTTTGATCATCATGAAGTGAAGTGAAGTGAAATGAAGCCACTTCAGTCATGTCCAACTCTTTGCAGCCCCATGAACTGTAGCCTACAAGGCTCCTCTGTCCCTGGGATTCTCCAGGCAAGAGTACTAGAGTGGGTTGCCAATGCTTGTTAAATCCCCAGAACTTACTTATGTAATAATTGAAAGTGTGTATTCTCTTACCAATATCTCCCAGTTCCCCCACTACCTCTTCTTCTTGAATCTGATTATAAGATCAAGAAAACCCACTCTTTGACCCCTATCTAAGTAAATGCTTGAACTGAATCTCTAGTGGCTTCTTGAGAAAGCTGGACACAAAGCTTTAAAGCTTTGGTTAAAGTGTTCTGAATAAACCCTGCATAGTAGCAAAGTGATAGCTAAAGTTTGGAAAATTCTAGTTGGTGGCACTGATTCATTTTAATTTAAAGTCTACTTGAGAAAGGGATCACTGTCTAACCATTCTTGAGTTTCAGTCATTGAACCCCCTGTTCATAATAGAGCGTCTTGTAACTGTAGTGTATTAAGGTATATTGAACCTCCCTTCTACTCTGTTATGTAGCGTTTTTTTTATCTTAAATGCTTTAAGTCCAAGACCTTGTGGTTTAAAAGCAAAAGTCAAATCTATTACAATTTTTGTGGTTTTGTATACAGATTTGGAAAAAGAAGTGAAACTGATCACTATGCATGTTATTTTAGAGTGCAGATACATCAGTTGCCAATTATTACACAAGAATAATTTTTCCCATAGCAACAAGGAGAGATAACTATATTTATAACATTTTAGAAGGAAATTCCAGTTGAAGAGAGATGTCTGAAGAGAACTAAGACTTTAAAGTCTCAACCTTCCTGGTCTTGGCATTAGTTTAAACTCATGGATGGAAAATCTTAGGAGAATGTTGTGTTCAGCTGTTTTATGAGTTATGGAACCAGGAAAAAGTGGGGTTTTCGTATTTCTCAGACATACTTTGTTTACACACAACTCAAAAGCAAATAAACTTTCAAACTTCACACATGACTCTTGTCCTTAGAAATATAATTGGGTGTAAATCAGAAGAAAGCGACTGGGGGAAAGAATAAAATTTTAAATTGTCTGAAATGCTTCTCATGTGAGGATCTGGAAGAACTGCAGTACTGAAGTTTCATTATTTTCTTATCTATTAGTGTGTTTGAGGGGAAAGTCTATTACTCTTGAGTTATTGCTAGTTGCTGCTAGGACATCCTGCTCAGTCCCCTGTCCTGTTCCCCTGTATCTTCCAGAAAAGCCTGATGATACCCACCAATGGATTCAGCCATGCCCTTGGCTTAGGCACACCTTGCTCTGGGGCAGGGAGGAGTTCTAGCTCAGTCTTGCTGCTGGTTGCTCTTGGACTTCTGGAACCCAGTCCTGCAGCCACATGTTTCTCTTGAAGGGAGCGTCTCTGCTTTTCTCTTGAGACCAGGATTCCAGTTACTGGGGGTCCACCTTGTTCCGTTGTTCTGTGAACACTCCTCGCCACCCAGCCTACAGTCTAGTTCAGCACCATCCTGTTTCTCCAAAATGCCACACTAAAAAATTAAACAGAAGCAAGTGCAATTAATTTTAAGGCCATAATAAAAATAGCAATAAATATAGCCTCTGAACAAAATATCACCAGTACAATTTCCATGAATATTTAAGACGGTGAATATTCACACCTAACCTAGATGACTTAGGAGGTTTGTTGTTCTTTAGTCGCTAAGTCATGTGCGACTCTTTGCATGGCCTGCCAGGCTCCTTTATCCATAGGATTTCCCAGGCAAGAGTACCGGAATGGATCGCCATTTCCTTCCCTGTGGGATCTTCAGGACCCAGGGATTGAACCAACATCTGTATCACAGGCGAATTCTTTACCACTGAGCCACCAGAGAAGCCCCTCTAATGAGGTTACATGTTTTGAAATATTTTAAAATAATGTCTTGATTTTCCTGGCTTGGTCCAGTATCATTTTATTAATTTGTATTAGACTTGGAGAAATCTACAGGGAGCTTGACAATGCTCAAACATGGTTTAAACATAAGCAAAATAAATGAGAACTTCCTCTGCTGAATGTATTAGTCTTTGCATTCAGCATACTTGATGCTTGCTGTGTATAGAGATCTGTTTGCAGATGCATTTGAATAGGGCTTATAAAATAACAGGGCCTGACTCCACGGGTGAGAGGAAAGATATAGCTTCTTAATAAACTTGGAATGGCTAATGTGTTCCTCTCAAATGAATCATTAGCTGTGTCCATATGACTCCAAAACTAGCATATTCACAAACAAAAAGTCTCAGTTAATCCTTTCAGCTGTTTGATGTACATCAAGCATCCAGATGTTCAAAACATCCAAGCTGCAAATTTCTGTTCTTATTTTAAAGTTTTGCACTTATGTATATTATTCCTTTTCTCAAAGACCAGGTACAGGGTCTAAATTGTATTTTTCAGTTCACTCTTTAGAAGTATAGTGACATCATTCCAAATGCGTGAAGAGCTCAATTATTGGCCCATGGGTTCCCCACTTTGTGGTTTGGGTTTTGAGAAGTGTTGACTGTCTGATGGCTTCCTGAGTCACTCAGCAGTTACGCAACAATAACTTAAAGTACATTTAACAAGTGCAGTGATATCAATATTATTCTAAAGTAACTTCAACAAAATAATGGAATATTTGACATACCTAATAAAATTAAATGTTGAATTATCCACTCTTAGATCGTCTGTGCCACTGACCCCCTTTTCAGTAAAGTGACTAAAAACATTGACTACAGTAGTATTTTATTGCTATCACCAACTGTTATGTCACTATATAAATCTCTATTTCTGCCACATATATTATGTCTCAGCATGGAACTTATGTATTTCATTTTAACAATTTTCTAATTACTGTCATTTTTGTCAGGTTGCATATTTTGTGGCCTACAACATTGATGTCATCTTAATGTCACCAGGGGAATGGATGATCTTAGGTTTGGCATCATATTAATTAAATCCATATGTCACATATTGTGCAGTGTTCTCAGGAAAATATTCTAATACTTAAATACAAAAATGAGATTGCTTCCAAAAATGGTGGGCTTCATATGAAATCCGTCATGAGATGACACTGTCTTGATGACTGAGATGAATAGATTTAGATGTGAAAGGCCAGATCCTTTTTAGGTTAAAAGTCCTATCTAAGCTACTACCTTGACATTCAGGCTCTTACAAGGAATAACTCTCCGGGAATGTCACCCCAGGGAACCTTGAGAGATTGCTTTGGCCCACCTGCATGTTGTTGATCAACGTTCAGTTGCTAAGTCGTTTCTGACTCTTTGCGACCCCCTGGACTGCAGCACAGCAGAAATCCCTGTCCTTCACTGTCTCCTGGAGTTTGCTCAGACCCATGTCCATCGAGTCTGTGATGCCGTCCAACCCTCTCATCCTCTGTCGTCCCCTTCTCCACCTGTGATAGACTGAAAAATGTCCCCCAGAGATATCAGGTCCAAAATCCTGGAGCCTATACATTTTGCCTTATATGGAAAAAGGGTATCTACCAGCATGATTAAGTTATGGACTGTGAGCAAAGGAGATAATCCTGGATAAATATTATTCCGAGTATCTTTATGAGAGAGAAGCAGAGAGAGATTGCCTGCCAGCACAGAGGAAAAGGTGGAGACAGAGAGAGTGAGGCAGTCACAAGCCAGAGAATGCTGGCAGCCCCCAGAAGCTGGACCAGTAAGGAGCAAGCTCTCCCCGAGGGTCTCAGAGATCATGCAGCCCTGCAGATGTCTCGATTATAGTTCAGTCCTACTTACTTTGGATTTCCGGCCTCCAGAACCACAAGAGAAAAATCTGTGTTGAAACTGACCAGTTGTGCTAACCTGTTACAACAGCTATGGGAATCTAATACATCAGACACCTTGAATGACAGCAATGGCAGTAGTTACCAAAAAAGAAAAGTATAAAAATCTTAAATGTATTTTCAGAAAGTTTTATTACTCTGACATACAATGTAAGTAAAAAACACATTGAAAATTGGAAGTTTCAGAGTAAGTGTCCTGACCTCCCTTTCCAAGTAAACTGATGATCTTAAGCTCTTCTTATTTAGAATTTCTAAAGCCACCACTGCCTGTGTTTTGGGTTGAAATAAAGGCACACTGATCTTTCAAAGGTGTATTCTATGACTGAGAGACATAATGGAAGAGTTCCAAGTCATAACCTGGCACTAATAATAGGAACATACAAAATCTGAAAGATAAGGTTAAGGCAGGGAGGCCACTTCCCTCTTGGTCCAGGGTTTAAAACTTCACCTTTCAATGCAGGGGGTGAGGGTTTGATCCCTGGTCAGGCAGCTAAGATCCCACATGCCTCGCAGCCAAAAAGAAAAAAACAAAGCATAAAGCAAAAGCAGTATTGTTCTAAAGTCAAGGAAGACTTTAAAAATGGTCTCCATAAAAAAATAAAAAACTTATAAAATGTACGAAAGTGGGGTGCCTGAGAAAGTTAAGACAGTGATTGAACAAGATCCAAAGTACAACTGTGTGAGAGTCATTTCGCCTCTTCTGGTCAGCATATGTTGCAAGAGCTATACTAGCTACCAGAAAGGGCATTTTGAATGTATGTGTCTTTCATTGTTTACCTCTATTCTCCAAATAAAACCTGCTTCAAAGAATTCATCTTTAATGTGCCTCTCACGTAACATACTCTCAATTCTGACTCCTTATCCACACTCATATAATTGGAGTAAATGCCTGGACACCCTTTTTATGTTGGTGTTGTAATTTTTTATTTTTTTAAAGCTTTTCTATTTTATATTGGAGCAGCGCTGAGTAACCAGAGAAGGCGATGGCACCCCGCTCCAGTACTCTTGCCTGGAAACTCCCATGGACAGAGGAGCCTGGGGGGCTGCAGTCCATGGGGTCGCGAAGAGTCAGACACAACTGAGCAAATTCACTTTCCCTTTTCACTTTCCTGCACTGGAGACAGAAATGGCAACCCACTCCAGTGTTCTTGCCTGGAGAATCCCAGGGTCAGGGGAGCCTGGTGGGCTGCCATCTATGGGGTCACATAGAGTCAGACACAGCTGAAGCGACTTAGCAGCAGCAGCGGCAGAGCTAAGTAACAATGTTGTGACAGTTTCAGGGGAACAGTGAAGGGGCTCAACCGTACATATACATGTGTCCATTCTCCCCTAAACTCCCCTCCCATCCAGGCTGTCCCATAACCTTGAACAGAGTTCCATGTGCTGCACAGTAGGTCCTTGTTGGTTATCCATTTTAAATATAGAAATGTGTACATGGACACCATTTTTTAAAGTCTGCTTTCTTGCTTGAGTTCCAGTTCTCAACTGCCTCCTTCACATAGCCAGAAGATGCTGGCTGCCACCTCATACTCACTGAATAAAACTCTCTTGTATCTTACACTAAAGCTACCCCTGGCCCTTTTCCTTGTCTGAGTTAGTAGATCACTCTCCTTCCACTGAGTTTCAGCCCCCTCAGCTGAAACTATGGGATCATCTTCAACTCTGCTCTTACTCTTCACGTTCCATCAACTGACACTCCCAATAATTTCCCCTCTTGTCTCATGTATTTCTTTTGCCACTGTCCTACTTTAGGCCCTAACCTCTCTTCTGAAATACAGTCACAGCCTCCTAACTGACCATGCTGCTTCTAGCTGCCCAGCGGTCCAATCCCCCTTGTCATCTCAGTTTTCTTTCCAAAACACTGTCCCAACTTGTCAGCGTCCTCGGGAAGTCCCGGAGGCCTGCAGCAGTCTCCGTTCTCAGCGTGCATGCAGAGCTCTCTGCACCTCAGCCTGTTTGCCAATCCTGTCTCTCCCAGCGCTCACCAGCATTTCCCCTTTGTCTCAACCAGCAGGCCTGGCTCTTTCTGTATCTCCTTGAATCAGTTAATACTATTGTTGGAAAGTATTCTGCTGCATTCTACCTTCTTTGATAATGTCTATTTGTCCCTTAAGGTTCAGTGTAAATTCTCCATGATACCCCTTTTGATTCTTGACCTTCACTAATGATATTTATTAATTTTTTAAATTTTTATTGGAATATAATTGCTGGGCAGTGTTGTGTTAGTTTCTGCTGGAAGTAAGTCATAAAGAGAAAAACAAATATTGTATATTAATGCATATATGCGAAGTCTAGAAAAATGGTACAGATGAACATACTTCCAAGGCAAGAATAGAGAGGCAGAGGTAGAGAACGGATATGTGGTCGTGGGAGTTGGAAGAAGAGGGTAGGAAGAATTGGGAGATTAGGAGTAGTTCAGTTAGTTCAGTCGCTCAGTCGTGTCCGACTCTTTGCGACCCCATGAACCACAGCACGCCAGGCCTCCCTGTCCATCACCAACTCCCGGAGTTCACTCAAACTCATGTCCATCGAGTCGGTGATGCCATCCAGCCATCTCATTCTCTGTCGTCCCCTTCCCCTCCCGCCCCCAACCCCTCCTAGCATCAGATTCTTTTCCAGTGAGTCAACTTGTCGCATGAGGTGGCCAAAGTATTGGAGTTTCAGCTTTAGCATTGGTCCTTCCAATGAACACCGAGGATTGATCTCCTTTAGAATGGACTGGTTGGATCTCCTTGCAGTCCAAGGGACTCTCAAGAGTCTAATCCAGGACCACACTTCAAAAGCATCAATTCTTCGGTGATCAGCTTTCTTCACAGTCCAACTCTCACATCCATATATGACCACTGGAAAAACCATAGCCTTGACTAGACAGACCTTGGTTGACAAAGTAATGTCTCTGCTTTTTAATATGCTATCTAGGCTGGTCATAACTTTCCTTCCAAGGAGTAAACATCTTTTAATTTCCTGGCTGCAATCAGCATCTGCAGTGATTGTGGAGCCCCAAAAAATAAAGTCTGACACTGTTTCCACTGTTTCCCCATCTATTTCCCATGAAGTGTTGGGACCAGATGCCATGATCTTTGTTTTCTGAATGTTGAGCTTCAAGCCAAACTTTTCACTCTCCTCTTTCACTTTCATCAAGAGGCCTTTGAGTTCCTCTTCACTTTCTGCCATAAGGGTGGTGTCATCTGCATATCTGAGGTTATTGATATTTCTCCCGACAATCTTGATTCCTTCTTGTGCTTCTTCCATCCCAGCGTTCTTCATGATGTACTCTGCATATAAGTTAAATAAGCAGGGTGACAATATACAACCTTGACGTACTCCTTTTCCTATTTGGAACCAGTCTGTTGTTCCATGTACAGTTCTGACTGTTGCTTCCTGACCTGCATACAGGTTTCTCAAGAGGCAGGTCAGGTGGTCTGGTATTCCCATCTCTTTCAGAATTTTCCACAGTTTATTGTGATCCACACAGTCAAAGGCTTTGGCATAGTCAATGAAGCAGAAATAGATGTTTTTCTGGAACTCTCTTGCTTTTTCCATGATCCAGCGGATGTTGGCAATTTGATCTCTGGTGCCTCTGCCTTTTCTAAAACTTGCTTGAATATCTGGGAGTTCACGGTTCACATAATGCTGAAGCCTGGCTTGGAGAATTTTGAGCATGACTTTACTAGCATGTGAGATGAGTGCAATTGTGCAGTAGTTTGAGCATTGTTTGGCATTGCCTTTCTTTGGGATTGGAATGAAGACTGACCTTTTCCAGTCCTGTGGCCACTGCTGAATTTTCCAAATTTGCTGGCGTATTGAGTGCAGCACTTTCACAGCATCATCTTTCAGGATTTGAAATAGCTCAACTGGAATTCCATCACCTCCACTAGCTTTGTTGGTCGTGATGCTTTCTAAGGCCCACTTGACTTCACATTCCAAGATGTCTGGTTCCAGGTGAGTGATCACGCCATCGTGATTATCTTGGTCGTGAAGATCTTTTTTGTACAGTTCTTTTGTGTATTCTTGCCACCTCCTCTTAATATCTTCTGCTTCTATTAGGTCCTAGTTATGACTTATTAACATAACACATTAATACTTATAAAGTATTCATGCTTTGCTTTCAGTTACATAATACAACTTACATCTGCTTTTTAACATAGGTCATTGTTTCCATGTTTACCTTCCCTTCTTTCCAACACCGGATTGCAAATTCCCAGAGGCTAAAAATCATGTTTTTATCCTTTGAAACGAAGCTTAAATGTCACCTTACCTGTACTGACTAATGCTGTTTCCTTTATCAGAGCTCCAAAATATTATAAATGCATATTACATTATTTAATATCATTTTAAAAATTAGTTTTTGTTCCTGAATCTTATCTCCCAAATTAGATTGTAACCCTCTCAAGGTTAGGGAGCCTGTAGTCTGTTGAACTCTTACATACTCAATATATTATTGCACAACTACTACTTGATGGATGGTTCAACTGGCGTATCTCCCTAGCAAAATAAAAATACCAAGCTCTTCAAATAATTAGCTTTGTGACCGGAGACAAATCGTTTTTCTTCCAGGGGATTTAGCTTACTGTAGTGTGAAATAATTGGTATCTTCATTTCCTAAATGTAGAAATTCACTGATGTGTTCCTTTAAATCACATGCTAAATCTAAAAGCAACATCAACAATAGCAAAAAAACAAAAACAAAACTGAGAATCAACTGCATGTTTTCTAAAAGCAATAGGAAAGGCATTATTTAATAGAATATTATTATTCTATTAAATACTATTATTCTAATTTCTTTTCAGAATTTTAAGAAATAGATCAGACAACATTTTCACTGACGTCATACACTTAAAAATATATATATTACATATATATAATGTATGTACATACATACATATATATTTGTATATAGGTATATGTGTAACATATATTTCCTTTTTCTTAGCCATTGTAAGTTACTGCAGTAATATTTATGCAGAACAGCAGTTCACAGGCTTACCTCATAACAAGATCCTCATTCACTTTGTCAGCTTCTATTTTTCTTAAAATCTAAAAGAGGGGATCCTCATGTGTTGTTGCAGTCTTTCTACTTTACTCCATTTAGTTTATCTCTTTCCAGTATATTGTGGCAGTTTGAGCAATATGTGAGATTAGTTATTTCATTTTAGAATTCCAGCCCTGCAGCTTTCAGATCAGGGAACATTTTCTGGATATTTCAACCATCAGGTAACAGTGACAGAAAGCAGGCTAACTCTTTTGGAGTTTCCAAGATATCACACTCCTTGTTAGTTGAATTGAGAGATAATGCCCTATGGTTACCTCAGTTTATTCACGTGCTGTATAATTTGCCATAGTGACAATTACCTCCTTGTACTGAATATGGGAAAATATGCACAAATTTCTCTCTCCCTCTCTTGGTCTCTCTCTCTCTGTCTCCAATCCTCTGCCCCCTCCTATCACAATAAGTAAACATTTTACATATAATCTGACATGATTTGTTAATAGAATAGACCTTTCCATCTTATTTTACTATGTCAGTCAAAGCACTTCTAAATAAAAGTAAAAGGCCATTCCCCACCCCCCCAAAAAATTGTTCAGTGATTAGTTGCTACTTATTGCTTTGGTCTAATTATGTCTTGGTTTATAAAAGAAGGGTCACCTGACCCATTATATGATATTTTTTATTTATAAGTGTATTTGTCCCTAAATTGCCCATTTGTTTAGTCTCAAAGCTGTTTTAGACTCTTATGAACCCATGGACTGTAGCCCACCAGGTTCCTCTGTCCATGGGATTTCCCAGGCAAGAATACTGGCCCTTAATGCCTCAGTATTTCAGTTTATATTGCTACAATTTCTTCTACACTGGTATCAAACACTTATGGAGTTGGTCAGAGAATCAAACTAATGTATATTTTATAAAAAGCTCTTAATTCTAGGATAAGGGAGAGAAGTATATTGTAACTCAAATATATAAATGGTTTCCCAAGTTTGATATTTGATGGTTATTTTTTTTTAATTAAAAAATGCTGAAGTGCCAAGAAACTAAACAATATTTTATTGTGGGTTCTTCCTTGTATTGACTAATAGTATAATCAGACAAATATTTATAGATAACAGACATGATTCTGGAACTGCCTTAAAATAATCAGGGGCTAGGGTGGGGAGGTGATTGGGGACAGACATGGGACAAAGTCAGCCATGGGAGGGAGGTGGGAGGGGGGTTCAGGAGGGGGAACTTATGTAAACCCGGGGCGAATTCATGTCAATATATGGCAAAACCAACCAATATAATATTGTAAAATAATTTGCCTCCAATAAAAAATAAATTAATTACTTAAAAAAAAAAAAACAAAGTCAGCCATGAATTTGATCACTGTTGAACCTGGCTGATGCGCGTGGAGGTTAATCATATGATTTTATTTGCTTTTCTCTATGCTTGACATTTTCTAAAATAATTAAATGTTAAAAAAACATATCATGAGGCCTCTATAGTGGGGCACATGTCAAGGGACCCAAGTTAGGGTCCTGGCCCAGCCAGTAACATATGCTGCTTGACTTTCGATGCATCACAGCTTCTTAGACTTCATTTTCCTGTCAGTAAAGTGAAGGCGTTAGATGAGATCACTGGTTCCCAAGAAGGTGGAATTGCCTCAGAAGCTTTTCTAAAATTACACTAACAACTCTAGAATTTTGTTTGGATTTAGGAGTTAGAAGGAAATGTGTATTTCAAAATAACTTCTCAATTAACTGTGCTATGTCATTCCTTGTTGTTGTTTAGTCCTTAAGTTGTGTCCAACTGTTGTGACCCCACAGACTATATATAGCCCACCAGGCTCCTCTGTCCATGGGATTTCCCAGGCAAGAATTGGAGTGGGTTTCCATTTTCTTCTCCAGGGAATCCACTCCAATTCCAACCCAGGGATCAAACCTACATCCCCTGCATTGGCTGATGGATTCTTTACCACTGAGGCACCAGGGAAGCCCTTTCATTCCTTCAGTTCAGTTCAGTTCAGTCGCTCAGTCGTGTCCGACTCTCCGCGACCCCATGAATCACAGCACGCCAGGCCTCCCTGTCCATCACCACGTGAATACAAATTTGAGGGTATCAGAAAGAGTGATTAAAAAATGCTTACTCCTTAGAAGGAATGTTATGACCAACCTAGATGGCATATTAAAAAGCAGAGACATTACTTTGTCATCAAAGGTCCGTCGATTCAAGGCTATGGATGTGAGAGTTGGACATGTATGGATGTGAGAGTTGGACTATAAAGAAAGCTGAGTGACGAAGAATTGATGCTTTTGAACTGTGGTGCTGGAGAAGACTCTTGAGAGTCCCTTGGACTGCAAGGAGATCCAACCAGTCCATCCTAAAGGAGATCAGTCCTGGGTATTCATTTGAAGGACTGATGTTGAAGCTGAAACTCCAATACTTTGGCCACCTCATGTGAAGAGCTGACTCATTGGAAAAGACCCTGATGCTGGGAAAAATTGAGGACAGGAGGAGAAGGGGACGACAGAGGATGAGATGGCTGGATGGCATCACCGACTCGATGGACATGGGTTTGGGTGAACTCCGGGAGTTGGTGATGGACAGGGAGGCCTGGCATGCTGCGGTTCATGGGGTCGCAGAGAGTCGGACACGGCTGAGCGACTGACCTGAAAGAGAGTGAGGTTGAAAGAGGGAGATGTAAGGCTCTGCCCTTAACCATTTTATGGGGTCGAGGATGGGTTCTGAAGATTTATGTTTTCAAAAAGCTCTCCAGGTCATTCTAATAGGGGTCCACATTTCAGACTTTGAGAAACACTTTTCTAAATTATCCCCATGGCCCTTTCCAACTTGGTAAGACCCCATGATGCTCCCTGACCGTTACCTTTTTCTTCTTTTCTCTTTGTACCGTTCTATGAATACCTAGTCATTTGACTACAAGTATACAACACTCAAGAAAATGATGCCAAGTTTCTTGCCCTGGGTCCTGAAGCGTGACAGAAACAGACTCTAGTTCAGTTAAACTTCATGCTGTGTCTATACAGCCATAATTCTTGTTGGGGTAAAGATTTTCCAAAGTAAATGTAGCCTGTCAATTTTACATTGGCTACTTAAAATGATAAATTATTTCAGTCTATTGTCTCTAGTCTTGCTTCCTGATATTCACATTGCTTGAGTTTTATTCTTTTTTGCCAGTCCTACTGGATAGATTAATAAATTGAAATTAATGATATTCTTCCTGTTCCACCTGTTTTTAGCCAAATGCCTGTATGCTACATGAGCGGGTAGGTGGCTGTGATGTTAATCACCAAGCTTCTTTGCATAGCGAACAACTGTTAGATGTGAATGTCAGAGAAAATATTGTGATAAATTTCTGCCTCCAATGAGGAAACATAAATATGGCCCAGAGAGGTCTTAGTAGCCCCCATTACTTCACACCGCAGAGTTTTGTGTTAATCACCACTCCCAAACCTAGAAATTTTTTAGTAGCCCCAAACTGCATTTTGGGGGAGAAGACAATATAAGTAAAGCTGAGAAGCAGTCAAAGCCTTTAAGTGTTTTGTTTTTTAAGCCTTTTTTTTTTTTTTCCTTTTTTGGCCTTTCCATCCACTTACAAGTTTCTGACTGTAGAGGAAGTGACTTTTTAAAGCATCATATTTGTGACTCCAGTTGATTTCATATGGCAAAGGGAAGAATAATGAGGTTAGCACAGCATCAAGGCTTCCTTGGTAGCTCAGCACTAAAGGACCCGCCTGCTAGTGCAGGAAAGGTGAGCTTGATCCCTGGGTCCAGAAGATCCCCTGGAGAAGGAAATGGCAACCTGTTCTAGTATTCTTGCCTGGAAAATTCCATGGACAGAGGAGCCTGGTGGTCTACAACCCATGGAGTCGCAAAAAGTCAGACACGACTCAGCTACTAATCAACAGCAGCGCATCAGAATGAGTCCTGAGTATATCATGTTGAAACAAGTAGATTGCCAGACTTCTCCAGCGAAAACAGGATCATCTGAGAACTGCAGTGTGGAATCTGTCACCAGATTGAGACACATGCAAATCCCCAAACTGCAAGAGACGGAGAAGACTTTTGTAAAGAGGAAAAGAGAGTTGAGGGGCTGTAGGAAACAGAACATCCTTGGCTTTTCATTGGCTGAGTCTCTGCCAGGAAAGAAGAGGTGTTTCTTTTTCCTTTTGGGCTCTGTGATTGTCTTGGGGTATGAGAGCTACCCCTCTGGTCTCCCCACTCTATTTAATTGAGGTTTCTGTTTATTAATTTTTTCCAATAGAAGAACTAACTCATCTGTGGGACATAATATTGGACAGTGATATTGAGGAAACTTGCACAGAAAGCTTTGCCCTTTGTGCTTTTCACATTCTCCAAGCTTTTCTAAGCTCAGAAATTGCAGCAATATTCTATAAGTGTGTTTAATATTTTATTTCTTTAAAAAATTACTACTGAGCAAAGGACTTAAATAAAATTGTAACTGACTCTTAGTCAAAGAATAAAACCTCTCTCTGCCCCTATGAGCACTCTGATGTAAATCTCATCAGAAGCGGTGGCCTGTCCTGTGACTATGTTGCATTGTACGATGAGCCACACAAATATGGACACAGGTAAAGGCCTCAAAGCATGAATATTTTATTAAAAGAAAATCCTTATTCAGTAGTTTCTGTTCCTGTGGTCAATATCAAAGCTTGCTTCTAGGAAGGAAAGACGGTAAATTCCTAACAGTTGAATGGTGAAGCATGTTGTATATCACTTTCCCAAGAAATATAGTTCTTATGATGGTTTTGCAGATTTTTTTTCTGCATTTAGCTGTAGATAAGTTGAACAATTACATGGTTCTAATGAGCTCCTTGGTTCTTACTAATAATGGAGCATGTTATATTAAGGCTAACTGATGTTGGAGAAAGTCAGGATGGGGTGGGATGTATGGATGAGGTAACCAAGAGATTCCTCCTATTGTTCTGGAGTTTTCAGAATAGTCCAGACAGCCTCAGGTTGACCCAGGTCAGTTCTGTTAGGAGCCACTAGAAAAATTTGCTGAGAGAGGGTCTCTGAACAGGATTTCTCAAAAGATACATTTATTAGTCAGGATCAGTTTAAGGCAAAAGTTAAACATAAAACGTATCCAAGAAAGAAAACTAAACTGGTGGGAAGGTATTACTATCTTTCAGTTCAGTCACTCAGTCGTGTCCAACTCTTTGCGACCTCATGAACCACATGAACCCCATGAACCATGAACCGCAGCACGCCAGGCCTCCCTGTCCATCACCAACTCCTGGAGTTCACTCAAACTCATGTCCATCGAGTCGGTGATGCCATCCAGCCATCTCATTCTCTGTCGTCCCCTTCTCCTCCCACCCCCAATCCCTCCCACCATCAGACTCTTTTCCATTGAGTCAACTCGTCACATGAGGTGGCCAAAGTATTGGAGTTTCAGCAGTGATTTTTAGTTGCCTCTTAAGTACACGGCTAAAAATGTGAATCTAAGGAAAGGGTAGTGAACTAAATGATGTAGAATTAGAGAGAAATTAAGGAACAAGAAGTCCAAAAGTAGAATGGGCTCTACAGTTGGTTGATTTAGTGGCTCATTGATGCTCTCATAAACCAGGTTCTTTCCCTCTGTCATCTGCAGTATGTCAGCTTTGTCCTTAGACTATCCTCTATGTAAGATATCTATAGCTCTTCCAAATGTCAGATCCAGGAATAATGACATCCAAAGGAAAAACTCAGCTTCTTAGGTGCAAGAAACCTTTTCCAGCACCATCAGCACTCCTAAGTTCCCTGACATCTTTTTGGTCAGGGTTAAGTCACATGTTCACCCTTAAGCCAATAAGAGGAAAGGAATACCATGGCTGGAGTATACAAAATATGGAATAGATCTTGGAGATTTAAATGCCAATTCACTGACACAGCAGAAAATGGGGAGAATTCATGTCTTTCTCAATCTGATGGGTCATGGTCGGTCTCTTGTAATGTAGCCCTAAATTTGGAATTGGAAGAGATCTTTAGTAATTGTAATTGCCTAGGACTGCTTTAGCAAAGTGCCACAATATGGGTGACTTAAAACAATAGAAATTTTGGTCTGAAAGTTCTGGGGGCTAGAAGTCCAAAATTGTGATGTCAGTAGGGCCACACTCCCTCTGAAACCTGTAGGGGGTTCCTTCCTTGTCTCTATCTAGCTTCTGGTGGTTTGCCAGCAGTCTTTGGGGTCTCTTGATGTCTTAGTCGAAATTGCTAGACTTATAAACAAAAGAAATCTATTTCTCTAGGATTCTGAGGGCCCACAGCATGTGCAGTGTTCCCATATCGGGGGTTGAACCCATGTCCCCTGCATTGGCACACAGATTCTTAACCGTTGGACCACCAGGGATGTCCAAGTTAGAGAATCTTCAGTCACGCAGTCCACTGTATTTCACTCTCCTTGTCTTATTCACAGGGTTGAACCTTATTTCTTTTGTTTTGTCCTTGGCAGGAAGACAAGACAGCTGGCAGCTGTCCTTCATTTGGTTTTGCACAGATTGAAAAGCATCTTCTTCCCCACCCCCTTAATCCTTCACTTTTGAGTCGTTTGGTTTACTTCTTTAAGAACCTCTACAACGATTCTTTGTTTCTTTAGAGAAGAGGAAAATTCCTTGACATGGAATTCTCTGCTATCCTGCCTTTAGCAGAGCTGAAACAAAAGCTACCTGTCCCTGTATTTCCTTTCTGTTCTCCCTCACACAAAATCTGTCGTGTGACTCTCAGCAGTTTATGCCAAGGTCTGCCAAAGAAATGAAACTTCAAATCTTTCCACAAGTTGGACTTGAGTTAGAAAAGTTGTGCACAGAACTGTTGGAAGGATAGGGACTTTAGAGAAACTGTAATGTGGAAGAACGGGGACGTTGTTTTCCTGAGAACTTTGCTACTAGGATTTTATTTTCAGTGCAATGAGGAGCCACTGAAGGATTTTAAAATAAAGGGTGACATAATAAAATTTCATTTCTAAAAATTATGAGGGCTGTTGGGGAAAAGTGTAATGGGAGAGGCAAGAAGAAGCTGGAAGGTGTTTCACAGCCACTCCAGGAAAAGAAAACAATAGGAGAACCACAGACTCCAAAAATGTGGTTCATTTCCTGTCATATATTCCCCTATATCTGAAATATTCTGTTGTGAAATTTGACGCTAAAAACTCGGCCTCTGTGCACTGGTGTCGAATCAAATCTTGGAGACCGAATTTTGGGTGAAGCAGAAAAGAATAGCTTTATTGCCTTGCCAGGAAAAAGGTGAGTTAGCAGGCTCACGCCCTCAGAATTGTGTCCCAACAGGGTTGGGGGGGTTGTGGCTATGGTGAGGAGATTTACAGCGTTGGTTCGAGGTTGGAATTGCTGACAAGGATCAGGGTACGTGCAGGGCCTGCCCTCCTTTAATCTGGCCTCAGGCGGTCTCCTGATGAGTTCTGTTGTGATCAAACTGTGACCTTCTCTCTGGATTGAAGAATGCTTCAAGTAGTTACCATCTTCCATTTGTTAGGGGCTTCAGTTCTGCAGAAGAGCGCAAAGACACAGTTATGTGTGTTTCTTGAGGTGGAACCAGGGCTGGACCCCAAGGCTGCACTTTTGTTTCTGTCTCTGTATCCCCTAGACTCCCACTTCTCTGGTTAGCAGCTCTTTGAACCTGCTATTTGAACTCAAGGAGAGTCATGGAGGCTGAAACTAATTTCCTACAAACAAGAAATGGGGGACACCAAAAAGCTTCCCTACCCAGGAGCCCCACAGGGCCTGCTCAGTTTCAAATTGTACCAGCTCAGATTAGTTGCCCCTTCAGTACATCAGTGTCTGAGGACTCATCTATAAAAGTCATGTAGTAGGTTTGCTGCTGCTGCTAAGTCACATCAGTCGTGTCCGACTCTGTGCGACCCCATAGACAGGCAGCCCACCAGGCTCCCCCGTCCCTGGGACTCTCCAGGCAAGAAAGAACACTGGAGTAGGTTTAGGGATCTGCATAACTCAGCCACCTGATGTTTCAAAATACATACAAACTTTGCTACTAACTTCAGGTTGGAAGAACTGGTTTCTTAGAAACAAAGCCAAAAGCAAAACTAAAGCACTCCCGTAAAAGTGACCACATGTTTAATGCTGGCTCGCTGATGCTTATCATCAATTAGGACACAGTGGCTACAAATCTGAGCCCTCAGGTCAAACTTCAGTGACTCTGCCATGCCCTTGCTGAGTGGCTTGGATGTCTAAAATGGGAGTAAGAGTGTCTACTTTGTTGTAAACTGTAAATGGGGTAATAAACTAAAAGTGCTAGGATAGGACATACAAAAGACACTCAACAAGTGAGCGTTGTTGCTGCTATTTTATTAATAGACGTTGATTATTTTATCCAAGTTATTAGGCAAAAATTGGGATGATACCTTGGAGAAGGAAATGGCAGTCCACTGCAGGATTCTTGCCTGGAGAATTCCATGAACCAAGGAACCTGGCCGGCTACAGTCCACGGGGTCGCAAAGAGTCAGACACAACTGAGCAATGAACACACACACATGAAACGAAAATGGACTGGAGAAAGCATACATGTGGATTGTTCAGGTTGAAAATGAGCTAAGAGAGGTGCTCCCCACACGGTTACCAACCGCACCGCACACACAGAGTTCCTTTGTCCAGCTGCCCAAATGCTTGCTGTCTATTTTGGGGGGTTATTTTTCCCCCAGTAAAACAGGGTGCTTCCTCCTGCCTTCTGACAAGCACATGAAGAGTTGCTTGCCTCTTCCACAGTGCTGAATTATAGATGATGAATTAGGAGGTATATATTCACTCTGTCTTCCACACGTGTGTACCCACTAACCACCCCAGAGCTCGGTAAAAAGAGGGCGATGGCAGGTTTACCCACCTTTTTCTATTCCGCTTGCTCTCTCTGCTGTGATCTCCCTATCCAGAACTAGTGCGCTTGCGCTTCGCCCTCTTTCTTGCCTCGGAGCGATCGTCAAATGTGTAAATACACAGTGAATTGGAACAGTTTCTGGGGCCAACTGAGAGAGAGGGGCCTGGTCTCCCCCATAAATATGCTGTCCTCTGAAGAGTTTGCAAATGTGTTTACAGCCAATTAAAAAGGAAAGCAAACTAAATTGAAAGGGAGGTAAGAAGAAGGCTGAAGCAACCTTTCAGCTGCAGGTCTGAAAGAAGCCGTGTGTGTGTCTGTGTGTCTTTTTTTTTTTAATATTGTGACAAGAGGAAAAATACTGTACAGTAAATCCGTTGAGATGCTTCTGGAGGTTTTTCTCTTGATCTAATTGAGTTGTTTGAAGTGTGCCTGGAAGTTCTCACCCAGCCCATGTCAGCATCCTGCCTGTTATCAGCCGTGAGAAGTATATCACCTCTGCATTGTTAGGAGAGGTTGTCAGGTATCTGATGTCCATTCTGCATGGCAGTGTGTAGGTATGGAAAACAGATGTGTCCATGTTTGTCTTTGGAGCATGAACCCACTTGACTATGCATGAGAACTGGAGGAGAGGAAAAAAAATATCTTTTTTTTACACGCAGTAAGTTTTCCAACCAGGGCCCTGGTAATTAGATAGCAAAAGACAGATTAACAAGACAAAAAAAAAAGAAGTTTATTGACATGTGCAACGTTCATGTACGCACAGGGACACCAAGTGATCAGTCACCCAAAGGAGTGATTCGAACTTTGTCTTATATACCGTCTGACATTAAACAGAGGAAAGGGGGACTTTGGCTTCTGTGCTAGCCAGGCAGGTTACAGGAAGGTGACAGGAAAGGTATGGTAAACTAAAGGGTTGTTTAGCAACATTTATTATGCAGATTTAAGTCAGTGCCTTCTCCATAGATAAGAGTTGTTAGGAGTTTTCTATGTCCTGGTCAGGAAAAGGAGGATGCCTTTACAAATATAGGTCTCTTTTATAAATGTAATTTCTTTTGTAAAAGGAAAGTAGCCTGTTTCTAGAGCGTTTCTTTTGTCTGATGGTTCTCAATAGTCTTTAGCTAGGAATAAGCCATATGACAAAGAGGCATCTTTTAGATGGCATATTCTGGTACTCTGAGAACCAAGGACACCTACACCTCCATCCAGACAGTACCTGCAAATAGTATCGCTGCCAGATATTTCATGACAAATGAGCAAACGAAAGACAACTGTGATCATCCATATCACTGTTCCTGCATCCAGGCCTTTCAGCACGCTTCTCCCTTACCTGAATCAGTCTTGAACAGCCATCGCCACGGACTTCACCTTCCATCCCCTTTGGCTGAAGTCTCAGACGATATGTTATCACTCTGGGAAAGTGTTCCTACCGTTCATGACATTGAGGTTAGGGGCACCCCCTCTGTTAGCCTAGTACTTTGATTTCCTATTTATTTAAATATTTACTTATTTGGCTGTGGCAGCTCTTAGTTGCAGCATGAGGGATCTTTAGTTGTGGCATTCGAACTCTTATTTGGAACATGTGAGATCTATTTCCCTGACCAGGGTTTGAACCTGAGACGCTGCATTGGGAATGTGGAGTCAAAGCCACTGGACCACCAGGGAAATCCTTGATTTCCTACTTAAACACCTAATGTACCATACCAACTCCTTGCTTAGATATCTGTATATATTCCTTATAAGTGTTACCGCACTGAACTTGGGTCCACTCACCTGATGCACAGCAAAGCCAAACTACTCACACCAGGTTATGCTGGAGAAAGACAGTATTTATTGCTTTGCACAGTGCCAAGCAAGGAAAATGGGCAGTTCGTGCTCAAAAGACCGGAACTCCCTGATGGCTTTCAGGAAAGTGTTTTTAAAGACAACGTTTTGAGTGAGAGTTGCAGCTCCTGAATTTTCCTCTGATTGGTTGATGGTGAGGCAACAGGGTGATATTTCAGGAATCATCAACCTCTGCTTCCAGCCAGTCTGGAGTCTAGTGCTTGTGTTCAGCATGTAGAGTATAGTGCTGGTGCTGACCACCAGATTCTATGTGGGTGGGAGGTTTTCAGTTCAGTTCAGTCTCTCAGTCGTGTCCAACTCTTTGTGACCCCATGGACTGCCGCACACCAGGCCTCCCTGTCCATCACCAACTCCCGGAGTTCACCCAAACTCAAGTCCATCGAGTCGGTGATGCCATCCAGCCATCTCATCCTCTGTCGTCCCCTTCTCCTGCCCCCAATCCCTCCCAGCATCAGGGTCTTTTCCAGTGAGCCAGTTCTTTGCAGTAGGTAGCCAAAGTACTGGAGCTTCAGCTTCAGCATCAGTCTTTCCAGTGAATATTCAAGACCAATTTCCTTTAGGGTTGACTGGTTGGATCTCCTTGCAATCCAAGGGACTCTCAAGAGTCTTCTCCAACACCACAGTTCAAAAGCATCAATTCTTTGGTGCTCAACTTTCTTTATGGTCCAACTCTCACATCCATACTGACTACTGGAAAAAATATAACTTTGATTAGATGGACCTTTGTCAACAAAGTAATGTCTCTGCTTTTTAATATGCTGCATAGTTTGGTCATAGCTTTTCTTCCAAGGAGCAAGCGTCTTTTCATTTCCTGGCTGCAGTCACCATCTGTAGTGATTTTGGAGCCCATGAAAATAAAGTCTTTCAATGTTTCCATTGTTTTCCCAGCTATTTGCCATGAGGTGATGGGACTGGATGCCATGATCTTCATTTTTTGAATGTTGAGTTTTAAACCAGCTTTTTCAATCCCCTCTTTCACTTTCATCAAGAGTCTCTTTAGTTCCTCTTCACTTTCTGCCATAAGGGTGGTGTCATCTGCATATCTGATGTTATTGATATTTCTCACGGGACTCTTGATTCCAGCTTGTGCTTCATCCAGTCTGGCATTTTGCATGATGTACTCTGCATGTAAGTTAAATAAGCAAGGTGACAAAGTAAAACCTTGATGTACTTCTTTTCTTTGCTGATTTGGAACCAGTTTGTTATTCCATGTCCAGTTCTAACTGTTGCTTCTTGACCTGCACGCATATTTCTCAGGAGAAATGTAAGGTGATCTGGTACTGCCATCTCTTTAAAATTTTTGCACAGTTTGTTGTGATCCACATAGTCAAAGGCTTTAGTGTAGTCAATGAAGCAGAAGTAGATGTTTTTCTTGAATTCGCTTGCTTTTTCTATGATCCACTAACTGTTGACAGTTTGATATCTGGTTCTTCTGCTTTTTCTAAATACAGCTGGAACATGTGGAAGTTTGCAGTTCACGTACTGTTGAAGCCTGGCTTGGAGAATTTTGATCATTACTTGGCTAGTATGTGGGACGAGTGTAATTGTGCGATAGTTTGAACATTCTTTGGCATTGTCTTTCTTTGGGATTGGAATGAAAACTGACCTTTACCAAGCCCTACACTATGAACCATGCTGTGTAGGGCCACCCAAGATGGATGGGTCATGGTGGAGAGTTCTGATAAAACATGGGGGAGGGGGGTGGGGGTTGGGGGCTCTTAGTTTCTGCAGGGCAGTTCACTTATGTGCATCAGATTGTTATGCATATGTCCTGAAGAGGAACTGGGACTCTGCTTTTATCACTGAACTGTTTGTCTTTCCTTTGTTCCTATTATCCTTCACTTCCCTAAGTAGTAATTGCTTAAATCTGGTCTTTAGAATTCAGGGAAGGCCTAAGAGACTAAAGCCTTTTTCTACAAACAAAAATGGGGGAGACTGAAGGGCTTTTTAACCCAGAAGGTCCCACAGGGTCCTGCTCAGTTTTAATCCCCTCTTTTTCTTTGATATCCTCCATCCTTAGGGAAACAGGACCAGGATGAGAAAGGGAATAAAGTTTTGGAAAGAGAGGTTAATCATAAACTTGGCAGAGGAACTCAGTTATAAGGAAATTGGGTTTTAGCACTTCACACATGAAGTGAGGTTATGTTGTATTCATCCCAAAATTGAAAGCAATCCCCAGTGTGTAGCAGAATCACAATAAATTAATTACCAAAATAACTGAATAGCTGGTTTGTGGGGAAAGAGATTGCAAGGCCAGAAGGCTAGCTTGTGACTTACAGATTGTCAAAAATAGCTGTTTCCAATAATTTTGATGACTTTTATTTTAGGCTTTTCAGCTTGCCTATATATCTTCATCATCATGTTCTTAATGGTCTGTGGAATTCCCAGCTCTCACAGTTGACTAGCAATTGATAGTTGAGGATGGGTCTGCAACAGAGAAGGGCTAGATTAGGAAAAATTCAGGCCCTCTTCTTCTGCTTAGTACTCAGCTTTGTAGGTGATGGGGACTCAGCCCAGATGGAGAAAGCATATTCTAGGCACATTCAGAGTGAATCTGGGTGATGAACTAGGAAGAAGTTACAGGGAAAATCGTTTTGGATTTGTTTTATTTTATACACGAAACCCTTACTTGTTAGCACTTTAAAAATAATTGATAAACTTGACTATGTCTGTGTATTTTCACTCTTAGCCTGTGCTGTGGGTATAGCCTCCTACATCAATGACTTTGAACTTGAATTTCTTTTTGTCCTTGTTCTACTTGAGTTTAGACTTTCAGCAAATTGTTTTTATGTCTCTCCATTCTACCTCTGACACGCCTTGCAAATTCACCCGTAACCAAATCTGTTTAATGAAGGTCACAAAACTAAGACAACATGAGACCTGGGAGTGAAATCCAGTGGTCCTGATTTTTTTATTCACTAACGATTCACCTCTATCCCATCCTCCCACCCCCAGGTCAGGACAGGTTATAGTGTTTCAGGCCTTTGGTTTTATTGATCAAGTCATCCATCTCTCATTCTGCAAAGTCAGGATCCTTAAGTACGTCTATGGATCCATAAGGACTCTTCCTCTTGAGCTATGTTTGACTTTGTTGTTGATATTATTTACTATGTCTGATAATAGTTTTTTAAACTAAGAGGTCAGAGTGAGCAGGAAGGATTAACTAGAATATCAAATCTCTCCCTGCTGGAGAAAGGCATGAGAATGTACTATCCTCATCATAAAGCTGATGTTATATCTCTGAATAGAACCTTAACATAATTCTTATCTTAGAAATTCTTATTCAGCTAAGACTGCCTTTCTCGTATGTCTAAACTACACATGTAATCTATTATTTTTTAATTATGTATTTATTTATTGATGTAAATCAGTTTTAAAGTCTTCATTGAATGTGTTTGTGCTTTATATTGGTTCTCCTTTATATCTTAGTAATTTTGGCCATGAGATATATGGGATCCTAGCTTCTTGACCAGGGATCAAACCCATACCTCCTGCGTTGAAAGGTGGAGTCTTAACTACTGAAACACCAGAGAAGTACCTAATTAGGGGAACAGCTGGATTCTCCCACAGTGGCTTCAATAACTGATGAAAGGATTTTATTTCTGTCTTGGTCTGGAAATACCTTGTTAGCAATGTTTATGAAAAAGAGATCCTGTGGGTTAATTGTTCACAGAATTAGTTTACTGTTTTCTCTACCAGTCATTTTTTATTCTTCTTTTCTTAATCTTTCCCTGATTCCTATTATTTTCCAGCCATTTTTTCCTTCTATGATCTTAGAGAGACTAGTACAACTGTCCTTTGCCACAGCTTTCACATTTGTGGCGCTTACCTGGGGCAGCTTGCTTTATTCATTTATTTTTTCATTTTTTTCTCTTTTTCAGTGACCATCACCACAATCCTGTTTATTTATTTTAAGCTTTTTATTTTGTACTGAGGTATATCCAGTTAACAAACAATGCTGTGATAATTTCAGGTGCAAACTGAAGGGACTCAGCCATACCTGTACATGTACCCATTTTCCCCCAAACTGGGGCATCTTGCTTTACATGCTGGGCAGGTTCCTGAAGAGGTGGGTAGGAAGTGAGTCTTTGGATATTAAATCATTGCTTAAAGATGTGGAAGAACTTGCTATTTGAGTAAACCCTATTATGAATCTTTTTCCAAAGCAAATAATCACTATATTATCTTCTATGCAAATCCTGATTTCCACATTTAAGTTTTACTTAAAGCACTACCCATCTGTATATTTATCTTTAGGTAATGGTCACTCCCCCAGTCTTACAATTGAAAATTAGGTAATTTTCATTTACTCTTCCTTTTATGCCAGAAAATTGCCTATCTCTATTTTGTTAATTCTCTTGGAGATCCCAGCAAAATGATCGTATCTCTGTTTCAGTCTGAAGATAAAACAGGCAGAGTGTATACTACAGAATGAGGTACCCAGAGCCGAGTTAGTGAACTACTGATGACTTCAAAAAATTTCAGTAAATCATGATTTTCTCACAAAATATAGGCATGTTTGCTTTTGGCATTCAATTTTAAAACACGCTCAGATATGTTTTTCCTCTCCCTCTCCCACTATGGGTTGATTTCTTTATATAAATGAAAAATAAGTCAACTTTGAGTCATGCATGAAGAAAATTTTCCTTTTCTAATTCTGAGAGTGATTATTTTGCTTTGAGAGAGGATTTCTCCTTCTGGGGCTAGCTGAAACATCAACAAAATAAATATAATTCAGAATTGAGTATAAAGATGAAATTTAACTTACCTTTTTACCTTTAAATACATATTTGAAAAAAAAAAAAGTGCTGTTATTTTATGGATTTTCTTTCTTTGTCATATCGTTACTGATTCAAACCAGAGAACTAAATCTTAATATTCTGCCCAAGATAATGTGCTGTTTTGTGCCAAAGATTAAAATGCCAATAAAAAATAGGGAGGTCCCAGCCCAACTCTGTTATTCCTAAGGGACTTCACTTCAGTCGCTCAGTCATGTCCAACTCTTTGTGACCCCATGGACTGTAGCACACCAAGTCTCCCTGACTATCACCAACTCCCAAAGTTTACTCAAACTCATGTCCATTGAGTTGGTAATGCCATCCAACCATCTCATCCTCTGTCGTCCCCTTCTCCTCCTGCCCTCAATCTTTCCCAGCATCAAGGGCTTTTCAAATGAGTCAGCTCTTCGCATCAGGTGGCCAAAATACTGCAGATTCAGCTTCAACATCAGTCCTTCCAATGAATATTCAGGATTGATTTCCTTTAGGATAGACTAGTTGGGTCTCCTTGCAGTCCAAGGGACTCACAAGAGTCTTCTCCCACACCACAGTTCAAAAGCATCAATTCTTTGGTGCTCAGCTTTCTTTATAGTCCAACTCTCACATCCATACGTGACTACAGAAAAATCATAGCTTTGACTAGATGGACTTTTGTTGGCAAAGTAATGTCTCTGTTTTTTAATATGCTGTCTAGGTTGGTCATAGTTTTTCTTCCAAGGAGTAAGCATCTTTTAATTTCATGGCTGCAGTCACCATCTGCAGTGATTTTGGAGCCCAAAAAAGTGAAGTCTATAACTGTTTCCCCATCTATTTGCCAGGAAGTGATGGGACCAGATGTCATGATCTTCATTTTTTGAATGTTCAGTTTTAAGCCAACTTTTTCCCTCTCCTCTTTCACTTTCATCAAGAGGCTCTTTAGTTTTTCTTCACTTTCTGCCTTAAGTATGGTATCATCTGCATATCTGAGGTTATTGATATTTCTCTTGGCAATCTTCATTCCAGCTTCTGATTCATCCAGCCCAGCATTTTGTATGATGTACTTACTCTGCATATAAGTTAAATAAGCAAGGTGACAATATACAGCCTTGACGTACTCCTTTCCCAATTTGGAACCAGTCTGTTGTTCCATGTCCAGTTCTAGCTTTTGCTTCTTGACCTGCATACAGGTTTCTCAGGAGGCAGGTCAGGTGGTCTGGTATTCCCATCTCTTTCAGAATTTTCCACAGTTTTTTGTGATCCAACAGTCAAAGGCTTTGGCATCATCACTAAAGCAGAAGTAGATGTTTTTCTGGAACATTCTTGCTTTTTCCATGATCCAGCAGATGTTGAAAATTTGATCTCTGGTTCTTATGCCTTTTCTAAATCCAGCTTGAACATCTGGAAGTTCATGGTTCACGTACTGTTAAAGCCTGGCTTGGAGAATTTTGAGCATTACTTTGCCAGTGTGTGAGATGAGTGCAATTGTGCAATAGTTTGCACATTCTTTGGCATTGCTTTTCTTTGGGATTGGGAGGAAAACTGACCTTTTCCAGTCCTGTGGCCACTGCTGAGTTCCCCAAATTTGCTAGTATATTGAGTGCAGCACTTTCACAACATCATCTTTTAGGATTTGAAGTAGTTTAACTGGAATTCCATCACCTCCACTAGCTTTGTTTGTAATGATGCTTCCTAAGGCCCACTTGACTTCACATTCCAGGATGTCTGGCTCTAGGTGAGTGATCACGTTATCGTGATTATCTTGGTCATGAAGATATATTTTGTACAGTTCTTCTGTGTATTCTTGCCATTTCTTCTTAATATCTTCTGCTTCTGTTAGGTCCATACCATTTCTGTCCTTTATTGTGCTCATCTTTGCATGAAAATTTCCCTTGGAATCTCTAATTTTCTTGAAGAGGTCTCTAGTCTTTCCCATTCATTGTTTTCCTCTGTTTCTTTGCATTGATCGCTGAGGAAGGCTTTCTCATCTCTCCTTGCTCTTCTTTGGAGCTCTGCTTCAAATGGGTGTATCTTTCCTTTTCTCCTTTGCCTTTCACTTCTCTCCTAATTCCTAATGGCCTTAGTCATTTCAAAAAGCATCTGTGATCACCGTGCTTCCTGTAACATTCTTTTGCCGAGTGAATCTGGGATGGAATCATTCTACCTTCTGACCTAGTTCTCAAGTCTGCTCAAACTGAGGAAGCCAGGAGGCCAGATGCGGAAGCTGGCTTTCCTCCTGAGAACCTGAAAGTTTAGCTAGCAGGGGAAGACGAAGGAGGAATAGGGTGTTTTCTGGTGACCCTGCTTCTGTGATCAGTCTGTACCTGTCTCGTGCCCCTGTTTGTATACCTTGGTGAAGGGTTCACTTGAAATACACTGAATGCTGTGGTCTAAGTGGAATGCCATACCAACCGTGATTTTAGCACTCCAAAGTCCAGCTTCACCTTTGGGACCAGGCGAGCTTCGTGCCCTCTGTGACCCTTTCATTTCAGGAGGGTATTTTTTGGATGCCCATCTCCAAGCAAGCTGATAGACTGTGGGTGTGCACAAATTAGTTTTCTTGAGGAGCTATTTATTGCTTTTAAATTAGCGGCATATTCATTTTTGAAAGTAAGAACAAAGGCAGCCTCTTCATTTTACCTTTGGAAAACGAGGTGCACAAAAGAGAAGCAGTGTGTCTGGCCTGGTTTGTGCACGGGTATCAGAGCTCCTGGAGAAAATAGGACCAACTTGGTGTTTTCCTCACTGGTCTTTTGGTGGTCCTGTCTTGCTGAAAGACTCAAACAGAAGCTGCAGCCATGTCTGATCGTTGGTGGATTTCTTGACATTTTTAGAGAAAGGTAGGTCAAATTAATAATGATATTGTCTGACTGAGTTATCATAAATTATCCCAGCGGTGTTAATTAGATCTGCTCTTTTCCCCCTCCCAGATTAATCTTCAAGCATATGTGTATTTTTGTGTCATTAATTTTAAAAAGTCTGCAAATCACTTGGTATCACTTACCTAATTTGAAAGATGCAGCACAGTGCAGTGGGAAGAACGCTAGAGGTGAGGAATTCTGCATTTCTGTCCAGGCCTGATATTAAATTGTCACGTGACCTTGGATACAACCTTTCAGCCATATTAATTCTTTGCTGTTGCCAGCTTACGAAGCTACTTCAAGAGTTTGGACAATAAAAAATATACTTCTTATCTTCCTTAACTATATATTCACTTTTAAAGCACAATGCGTTATGGACTGACATTTAGTTCAGTTCAGTCACTCAGTCGTGTCCAACTCTTTGCATCCCCATGAATCACAGCAGGCTAGGCCTCCCTGTCTGTCACCAACACCCGGACTTCACTCAAACTCATGTCCATCGAGTCGGTGATGCCATCCAGCCATCTCATTCTCTGTCGTCCCCTTCTCCTCCCGCCCCCAATCCTTCCCAGCATCAGAGTCTTTTCCAGTGAGTCAACTCATCACATGAGGGGGCCAAAGTATTGCAGTTTCAGCTTTAGCATCAGTCCTTCCAATGAACACCCAGGATTGATCTCCTTTAGAATGGACTGGTTGGATCTCCTTGCAGTACAAGGGACTCTCAAGAGCCCTCTCCAGCACCACAGTTCAAAAGCATAAATTCTTCGGCAATCAGCTTTCTTCACAGTCCAACTCTCACATCCATACATGACCACTGGAAAAACCATTGCCTTGACTAGACGGACCTTTGTTGGCAAAGTAATGTCTCTGCTTTTTAATATACTATCTAGGTTGATCATAACTTTCCTACCAGGGAGTAAGCGTCTTTTAATTTCATGGCTGCAATCAGCATCTGCAGTGATTTTGGAGTCCAAAAAAATAAAGTCTGACACTGTTTCCACTGTTTTCCCATCTATTTCCCATGAAGTGATGGGACCAGATGCCATGATCTTTGTTTTCTGAATGTTGAGCTTCAAGCCAACCTTTTCACTCTCCTCTTTCACTTTCATCAAGAGGCTTTTGAGTTCCTCTTCACTTTCTGCCATAAGGGTGGTGTCATCTGCATATCTGAGGTTATTGATATTTCTCCCGACAATCTTGATTCCAGCTTGTGCTTCTTCCAGCCCAGCGTTCCTCATGATGTACTCTGCATATAAGTTAAATAAGCAGGGTGACAATATACAACCTTGACGAACTCCTTTTCCTATTTGGAACCAGTCTGTTGTTCCATGTACAGTTGTGACTGTTGCTTCCTGACCTGCATACAGGTTCCTCAAGAGGCATTAAGGAAATTCTTTTTTTCCAGGAAGGTAATCCTTTATGACACAGGACAGGATTATCTTCATGGAACAAGTTAGCAAATTCCCCTACTTTTAGGCCATTAAAGTGATTTCCAGATCATTCTTGTTCACCTTTTTCCTCCTTGACTTCCTTAAGGATAAACGTTATAAACTACATTTAGTATCTCTAAACCAAAGTCCAGCTGTACTTAGGTAATGTCCAACACTGTGTCAGAAATCCAGAGAGAATCAGAGATAGAGTACCCAAGCAGAAAGTGAGATGAGCTTTACACACTCATTGTTGGAAGACATCTCAGAGGTACTTTAGTCCAACCACTGAAGCAGTGTTCCAAACACTTTGTGTTTCTCAAGATTTGGCTTCCTGTCATGGGTTGTCAGTTGCAACTATCCAGGGGAGCCATGTAAACTCCACAAGATTCAGCTTTCTCATCAATAAGGGAGAGAGATTAGACCCAACTGTCTTTCTGTTTTGTTTGCTTTGATATCCTCTTATTCATCTATGTATCTTCTGAATTTCAGAAATCTGTTGTTGGAGAAAAAGACATTGAGGACAAAACAAAGTAGGTGATAATGAGATTTTTAAAGTAGTAAAATTAAATGCTTTGAGGTTTGGCCCAAAGATCCAATAGCTTAGTTGCTTACTGATACTTAGAAGTTGAGGAGACTAACTGGCTGTTTCAGGTCAGAACTTCCTGTTGTAACTGTTTAATAAACATACTTCTTGCTTAATAAGAAGTGACTAAAGCTTGAAAAAGACCACTGCTAATACCCATAAGCAGTCAAATAACATGTCTTGGCTATTGACATTGTACACTTCTATAAACCTGTCTTTCACTATTGATGGAACACTTCTCTGCTATTTTTACAAGAAAGCCCATTTAAATGGAAATCTTATTTTCCTAAATGATTGCTTTTAGGAGTATTTAGATTAAATAGAAAAACACCCTATATATATTGTTACAAAGTCACTTACTCAGAACAATTAAAAGGAGTTATGTGGACATGGGTTTGAGTGTACTCCGGGAGTTGGTGATGGACAGGGAGGCCTGGCGTGCTGTGATTCATGGGGTCGCGGAGAGTCGGACATGACTGAGCGACTGAACTGAACTGAACTGATGTTCTTTCAGTCTTATGAAGGAATCACATTCTTCCTAGAAGTTCTATTTCCACTTCTGTTGCCACAATCGCTTATGATATGACATTCAAAGAGAGGTTTGAATTCTTATATGTAGTAAAGTATTTAATTTGATAGTTTAGAGTAGTACTTCAAAGTAAAAATTTAATATTCCTGAAATAATGTTTTAACCCAAGTTTAGTCATAAAGTCACCACATAAATAGTAAGGATTACTCTAGGATGGAACATAATGTCTTGATTAGAAAGATGCAGAAATGAAAGGTTAATTTCATAGAAGAACGGAAATCTGGACTATTTTTTGGCAGTAGAAAATCAGATCGAGATATATTTGTATAACATTCGAACAGAGTCATGTAGGTAGACGAGATCTGTCTTTGTAAATCTTTTCAGTCTCTGACTGGAGGAATGAATACTGTGTGTTACATGACTAAGATGCAGTGTTGGAACTGAAGTAGGGTAATTTCTATAATTGGTCTACTAGGAAATTATCTCTTCATACAGCTTTCATATATGTGTATGTGTGTGTATGTGTATACATTAGGTGGGATCATACCCAACTGTGGGCCAGAAGGCATGCTGCTGCTGCTGCTAAGTCACTTCAGTCATGTCCGACTCTGTGTGACCCAATAGACGGCAGCCCACCAGGCTCCCCCGTCCCTGGGATTTTCTAGGCAAGAGTACTGGAGTGGCTTACCATTGCCTTCTCCGGGGCCAGAAGGCATAGGACTTCTCAAAAAGAGAAGCAAAGTGAGCTAAGTCTAGTAATGGTTACTACAATACATACTACTAGTAGTATTTAAATGTCCAAAGAACATTTAACCCATAGAAATAGTTCTAATGTTTGAGTGAACTCCTGGGAGTTGGTGATAGACAGGGAGGCCTGGCGTGCTATGATTCATGGGGTCGCAAAGAGTCGGACATGACTGAGCGACTGAACTGAACTAAACTGACTAAAAGAAGGACCCCCAAATTTCCTAATGCAAATATCAGTTTTATTCCTAGGGATTTTGAAAAATAATTATGATTTCTAATTCCAAACCTTAGAGCATATATTTGAATAAGTTAACCTTTAACAACAACAACAAAAAGACTTTCTAAGAAGTCATACGTCTTTTTGGCCTGTGGTATTTTCTTTGGAGGAAAGGAAAGCAGTTAGGGTGAGAAAAAGGGACAAAATGGAGGAGGAAATAAGGAGAAAAAATATTCAAGCAAAGGATAGGAGTAAAAAAAAATATTTCTTAAAGAGCAAGAGGGAACTTAAAAATAAATTTGCTTTAAAATGCAAAGCAAGTGTACTTACCCAAGGGGAAATCTCTCAGATCCTCCCTTGTGTTGGATGAATCTGCCTCCTCCCACTTCTGCTGACCTTTCTCGGGTGCCCTCAGCAAGAGAGCCTCAAAGAGGCCACCGGCACACATTGTCTTCTGGGTTATCATGACTTGTCTTTCTTCACGCTGACAAGGGGCGCCTGGCTCAAATTAGAGCAGCTCAGAGATACATGTGGCTGTGCCTGTGACGTCTCCACGGGCAGCCAGGCACCCCCTTGGCCTCGTTGCCCTTGGCTTACATGTGTCCCAGCATAGTCACCGGAGGTGGCCCCAGGGCAGATGCGCTTCACAATCATTCACTAATTGTGCACGTAGCAAGTGATCTGTGTCTGATAGAAAAACATAAGTTATTGCTCTAGGAGGTTATGGTTGAGGAATAGGGTGTTGATGTAACTAAGAGAGAAAATGGGAACCCTCTGCTGACAATAGAATAGTGAGAGATAATGCAAAAAAGAAAAGAAGAAACAAATGTGTAATATATCTTTATACAGCTAATATTTGTCTTTGGTTGTCGCTGACCCTCGCTTTTAACTCACCAGTAACCAACTGGGAAACATTTGGCCACTCGACAGACCTTCCTTCACTGTGTTTCTGTGTTTCAGTATCTCATGAAGAGGCAGTGAACTTAACTGCTCGATCTAATACAACTTCCTTCATCATAGCTGTGTAGGGAGACTGTTCTTCTCCCAGATGTGACACAGATTTTTTGGCCAATAGATAAGAAATGCATTCTGTTGCCCTCCAAATACCTTCCTCATTAGACTGTGGAAGTTTGAGCAACAGTGGAATGGATTTCATTTAAATCTTAAAGCTTAAAATTTCTATAGAAAGTCATCTCAACTAGAACTCTTCCCAACTGAGCCATAATATCCAGTTTCTATCAGTTAACCTACTTTTGATTACATGTATTATTTAAGTGACTGAATCAGCTCATAGGCACAAAGAAAATCTTTTAACTCTTCATGCGGGCCAAAGGCTAGATCTTAAAAGGAAGAAGGCCCTGATCAGACACTTCTTGTGTCTTGAGAGGCGTTTTGGAGCCATAGACGTGAGAGAACCTTCAGCTCATTCCTGACACTGGGGCTGCATTTGACATCAGCTGTACGTTTGTGGCAGTCACTCCTGTGTGACTGTATAAATTCACTGTGTCAATAGTTTGCGTCCTGAATTAATTTGTATAAGGTGCCTGGGGGAATGCTGATTTCATATTGGAAACAAGGTTAGGTGGAAGCCTTGAAACTGCCTTTATGGAGTTCTGTAACTCAGCACATTTCTAATTCTCACTTCTACCATACTCTAGAGGAATCAGTCTGGTGACTTCATGAGACTAAATATTGGAAAAACTGCTAGCACTCCTAAATCAACAAGATTCTGGCAATTTACCCCTTGCAAGAAAATTAGCATGTTAACTCTTTCCTGTCACTGATTGGATTAGGGTTACACATAATCGGCTTTGTGAAATGCCACCCTTGCATCCGCAAGTAGTAGAAAGAAGAATGTGTGCCCAACCATGTGTCTTGAGGAAGGAAGGCTGCTTGAAATGTGCAGGTGGTGTAAAGTGGCTTATTCACGGTGTAACCCAGAGCTTTCAGTATTTTCCATCTCTTTATGCCCAAATTCAGTGATTTCTTTAGGGGAACTAAAGACCAAATTTCCAGGGTGCTGAGTGTTCCTATTCTGATATCAGGTAGATTAAGTTCACATCCGTTCAGTTCAGTCGCTTAGTCATGTCTGACTCTTTGCGACCCCATGGACTGCAGCAGGCCAGGCCTCCCTGTCTATCATTGACTCCCGGAGTTTACTCAAACTCATGTCCATTGGGTCGGTGATGCCATCCAACCATCTCATCCTCTGTCGTCCCCTTCTCCTCCTGCCTTCAGTCTTTCCCAGGATCACATGTAAGCTCATATATTCACCACTTATTAGCTCTATTAGCTTGTTCAATTTATTTAGCATCTCTAAGTCTCCATTTCTTCTTTGTAAAAGGAGGATTTGATACTAGAATAGCTAGGTAGGATTGTTGTGAAGCTTAATTATGGTAACCCATGTTATTTACCTAACACAGTGTCTGACATAAAGAAAGATCCAATGAGTGGTGGTGGTGATTTTTCCCATTCTGATCATCACCATTATGCAAAGCAGATGCAAAGTAATAGTATAATTCAAACATTTTCCTGCAGAAGTTGAATGGGCATGTGCTAAGTTTGGGGGCAGGGTGGTTTTATCTCATTTTTTTTTTAAAACAATAATGTTAAGCCACAGGTTGTATAAAAATAATGCCATGCATGATGATAATGAGTTTGAAGGAAAGACGGTAGTTAGCAGGAAATGAATTTGAATCCTTATTTCTATGAAAGTGCTTCACTTGCCTTGAACAATTTATTTAACTTTTTTTCTACTTCATTTTGAAGATGAAGAAGTAATATTTAGCAATGTGTAGGATTGATACAATGGGTCATTTCTAAAGTAAAAATTTAACACTTTTGTAAATGTGGTATTATTAAGAGTTTGCCATGTCCAATGATACTTAGCTTTTTCACTTCTGGAAAGTTATTAGGTTAGGTTCCTTTTTTTTTTCTTCTTTGGTTGAGTGTTACCATGGTCTTACCCTTTGTCCTCAAAACACTGTTAAACGTGGAACATCCATCCTTCATTCAAACCTGATTTCTTCCACACCAGCTGCCATCATGTTTATAATCTTTGATTTCCCCTAGTGAAGCTGATAAAGGAAGTGGAATCCATTGACTAAGAGATTTTCCCTGGAGGATGACTCAGCCTTCAAAAACAAATCAGCAGTGTGAAAGGGGAAAAAATGTTTAATCACTGAGAGCAATAATTCCATTCTAAATATTGGCCCCACTCATAAGGAATAAAGGACTAAAAGAGAAGGAGGGAGCCACTTCATCGGTTGTCTTGATGCCTCTGTTGGCAGCTCTGGAATCAGGGCCTTGCCTAGGGAGGGAATCCACTACAGCTACTTTGGGAGTCACCTGCTAACTTCTTAGGCTCTTATTTTCTAAACTCTATTCTTTCATCTTTTTCTGAGCTTTAAGCTAGGAAACTGCCACTTATAGCACGTTCCCTTATACGCTTCTCCATTACCCTTATGCAGAGAGAATTCAGAGTGTCTTGTTGATGGGGAGTCTGCTCAGGAAAAGAACACTTAGCTCTTTGATTTTTTGTTGTTTAGTGACTCAGTCATGTTTGACTCTTGGCGACCCCATGGACTGCAGCATGTCAGGCCTCCCTGTCCTTCACCATCTCCCTGAACTTGCTCAAACTCATGTCCATTGACATGGTGATGCCATCCAAACATCTCATCCTCTGTCGTCCCCTTCTCCTCCTGTCTTCAATCTTTCCCAGCATCAGGGTCTTTTCCAATGAGTTGGCTTTTTGCATCAGGTGACCAAAGTATTGGAGCTTCAGCTTCCGCATCAATCCTTCCAATGAATACTCAGGACTAATTTCTTTTAGGATATACTGGTTTCATCACCTTGTTGTCCAAGGGATTCTCAAGAGTCTTCTCCAATACTATAATTCAAAAGCATCAGTTCTTCAGTTGTTCAGCCTTCTTTATGGTCTAACTCTCATATCCATACATGACTACTGGAAAAACGATCTCTTTGACTATATGGACCTTTGTTGGCAAAGTAATGTCTCTGCTTTTTTAATACACTGTCTAGGTTTGTTGTAGCTTGTCTTCCAAGGAGCAAGTGTCTTAATTTCATGACTCCAGTCACCATCTGCAGTTATTTTGGAGCCCAAGAAAATAAAGTCTGTCACTGTTTTCGTTGTCTCCCCATCTACTTGCCATGAGTGATGGGACCAGATGCCATGATCTTGGTTTTTTGAATGTTGAGTTTTAAGCCAGCCTTTTCACTCTCCTCTTTCACCTTTATCAAGAGACTCTTTAGTTCCTCTTCGCTCTCTGCCTTAAGGGTGGTGTCATCTGCATATCTGAGGTTATTGATATTTCTTCCTGCAATCTTGAGTCCAGACTGTGCTTCATCCAGCCCAGATCTAGGCCAGAAAGTATAGCATTAGAACATGCATAGCCAATATCTCCATAGACTGGTTCTCAAGGCAGCATTTTTTCTCATTTTTCTGCTCATTTCTTATATTATTTTGTTTTCTATTATGTCACCAGTATTCTGATTTTTTTTATTATATCTGTTGTAAATTGGTCTTTACCCCCCCACACATACATTCTTTCAACATTCACACACACACACGCATACTGCAAACATAGCACAAAACTATTCGGTCAGTTGAGACCAATGATCTTGTCTAATGCACCTTAATATTTCCACTTTATTATTTATCAGCCTGACTAGAAGCTTCATGCTTTATCCTGATGACATTTAGGCATAAAATACCACGTTAATTCTACTTGGATGGAAGCTCAGCTTCAACCTATCAGATGGTGTTGGTGATTTATATAGTAGGAACAAGATAAAAGAACCACAGGTGAGCCTGATAAATAGAAGACAAAAACGTCCCTAAGCATTTCACTAGCAGCCTATCCAAATATCTTGACACCAAAATTTGGTTCCCAGTACCTTCAGACATATGACCAGTGCTCTTTCAAGAGAGCAGCTTGTTCCCTGTTCTCTTTCTGCTGTTCTTTGAACCTTTGTGTATCCCAAGTGCTAGAGTGGGATCTTGACTTTCATTTGGCTCAGTTATTCTTACAGTAACCCCATGCGGTGTGGAACCTTCCCAGTGTAGTCTCGGCAGCTTCTGTGACAGCAGAGCAGACGGGTGTGTACCGAGTGATGCCTCCATTCTGCTCTGTTCTAACAGGTTACTCACTGACTTGCTGCTTCCCTCAGCAGACGTGATCTCATTCATTTGGTCTATAGCAAATAGCGTACTGCCAGGAAATTTCTACATGGTCCATATGAGTGAAACTGCTTATAAATCGTGAGCTGGGGACTTCCCTGGTGGTCCAGTGTTTAAGAATCTGCCTCCCAATGCAGAGAACACAGGTTCTATCCCTGGTCTGGGATGATTCCACCTGCCACAGGGCAACTAAGCCCACACACTGCAAACTAGTGAGCCCACACTTTAGAGCCTGTTTGCCACAACTAGAGAGGCATTTGCATGCTGAAACAAAGCTCCTTCATGCCTCAGCTAGGGTGCAACACAGCCAAATAAGTAAATGACTATATTCGTATTTTCAAAAAATCATGAGAAGGTCATTCTGACTAAGAATTCACCTCTGCAATAGAGATCACAAGTTCTACATGACTGATTAGGAAGTAAAAAGGAAACTTCAGTTACTTTTCACATTCCCTACTTTTAATTCCAAAAGTTTTATAAACTTCAAGTATTTAAAAACATCCATGTTTACATGGTCTTATACTTTGATTTCAATAATAAATGCACCCACATGCCATGGCATGTGAAGATACTCCCAATACAGTGTTAAAGGTGGGTGGGTGGGGGAACAGTTTTCATATAGCATTTATTTAGAATAAGCCAATTTTTGAACATATGAATCCATATTTACATGTCTGTATCCAGGCACATTTTTATTCTTCACTCATTCTTATTTAATCAATCCTCTATTGTTGGATAATTAGGATATTTTGTAATGTTTTATTGTTATCATTATTAGAAGAAAAAAAATACCCTGCATCGAATGTCCTAGTACAGTCTCTCTGTGTACTTGTCTCATTATTTTGTCAGGATAACCAGACCCATAGTCCACTCCATGCAGCTATTTGCTGTGTACTCCTTCTCTGCCTCCAGAAATAGACTTTTCTCCTGGGAGTAGTGGCTGCCACATCAACTGGTGACTGGAGTAATATAAGTTCATGTGACATGATTAACAAAGCATGCCAAAGGTCGTCTACATCTTATTTATCAATGAATTATCTGACACCCCTGAGAGACACTTAGCTTTTCAAAAAGCCCATTCCTGAACTGAATTCCTGTACTCAGAATCATCAAATGCCAAATATTCTCATACAGACATGATCACATCTAATTTGATACACAAGACCATTGGCAGAAGGCCTTGTCCACTGAGTTCTGTGGGATTGAGTTAAATTATTTAAAAAAAAAAATTGCCTTAGATAGAGTAAAGACAGGGAACTGGCTCTTACAACCAGGAACTTCAATGTGCTCTCATCGCCCTATGATGGGACTCATGTTTTAAGATAAATTTACGAAACTTTTTGAATTGAGGAACCTGAAAAAGTGTGAGCCCTTTGCTGATTTTCTTGCTGGTCATAGGAATTTGTGGTCTCATGGAAATCTCCTTAGGCCCCTGGCAAGCTGATCCTGACCAGGACTTTCATGTTGCAGTGAGTACAGACTCATGTATGCTGACTGCAAACATTGCTTGCGAATCTACTATACCTAGGGCCATGTTATTTGCAGATGGTAAAGCTGTGTCATAAAGGATGAATAGAACTTACCAGGCAGGGAGGAGGCAGGAGGGCATTGCTGGCAGAGGGAGCCACAAAGAGAATGCAGCAGGGAGCCTACATGATACCTTCTGAATTCCAAGTAGTTTGGTTTTGCTGGAGGTAGGTTGCAAGCTGAGAAGTAACGGGAAATGAGCCGCCTAGCATACCAAGAGGTGGCAGAGGACAGGGGCCTTTCAGCTCGTGACACTGATCACTCTACCTGCTCACGTGGTTTTTGATGAGCCTTGAGTGGGAACCTCAGTATGAATCCTTGTTCTCACTTATCAGAATCCTGTTAGTGGCTTCGCGTTATTCTTGGGGAAGACTGGATCCTTACTGCGGCGTACAGGGCCCTGTACAATCTGTCTCCTCCCTCTTCAGTCTCATTCCTCACCAGTCCCACCTTCGTCCTTCCAACCCTGACTTCTGTGCTCCAGCGATATCGACTTTCCTTGAGTTTTTGCTAATGGGCTGCATTGGTGCCTCCCAGCAACGGGCCTTTATACGTTCTATGCGCTCTTCATAGAGCCCTCCTTCCTTCCTAACACTCTGGCCTGTTTATTTCCTTTTATCCCTCAGGTCTCGGCTCAATTATTTTTTATAAAAGAAATGCTTCCCTGAGTTCCCTGATTGGATCTAACCTCCCATTTGTATGTTCTCATAGCACCGTGTCTTTTTCTTTCACAATACTGTAGGAAGAGTAGTTATCTGGGATGTACTGGTATGGTTAGTTGATCCATGCTGGTTTCCTCCTGACAAGTAGCATCATCATGTGTAGCATCATCATTAAATCAGCCAGCATTAGCTAAGGTACTGACATTTGCCCCACCCTCTTCTAAGCATTTTATATGTATTAACTTACATAATTCCCAGAGCAGTACCCATTAAACATGATAAAATTGAGGGAGAGAAAAGTTAAGTAACTCCCCAAATTTACACAGCTAATAGGAGAAGTTGGAATTTGAACCCAGGCAGACTGGACTCATTGTATTCACCACTATTTCTGCTGACCGGTGAGTTCCAGTCCTAACGCCTAGTAATTTCGCAATAATATTTATTGAAAATACAAATGGATAAGTAAATTAATTCATCTAAATGCCGAACATGCCCAACTCTTAATTGGGGGCAACTGAGCATGATACAAAAGAGTTGTGATAGACATTATATTGGCAGGAATATATTCTGGAGAAGATTTGGAAAAGAGGAGCCCTAAAGCACTTTATGTGATTTGTGAGGAAAGTCTTACAAGATGTTAACCAAAGAGATTAGTTCTGTGGCTTATGTGTCCATCATTGTGACCTTTCCCAATATTGACTTTTGGGTTTGTTCAGTGTCTGTAATCCTATAGGCTGACGTTTATAATCTTGAGTGATTATGTTGTATTTGCAAAGGGTTTGCTATACAAGAAACATCTCTTGGAAACTTTGAAATACAGAGAGCAAGTCAATGGTAATATTATCCAGAGCTCTGCCAGTCTGTGATTATCTTGCTTATCCTAAAGCAAATTAATTTCCTCTTTCTCACCTCTATAAATACTTTCTCACCTCTGTAAGTACGTTACAGCTCTGTGCTTTCACACACTGAGATTTTCCCATCCACTGGAGAAGACCTCCAGATAAAAGGAGGCAGAACAATGGCTGAAATTAGTTCTAGAACCTTAGACATTGGATTACTATCTGAAATCCATGGTCAGACCGTGGAACTCGCTTGGTATTACCAGTCTGTGATAAAGTAAATTCAGTCTCTTTATAGAACATGCCTTCACATACCCTTTGATGAAAGTTCTGCTGGAAAAATCTGCCAACCTTGTAATTACTTCTATCTAAGTAACTGTCCACATTGGTTTCTCTATATTAGGTGTTTTTCCATTATCAATTGCAACCCAGTGAGTGAGCACAAGCAAGAGTCCTAACTAGATGACTGATGCTTCCTTTTTACTAGATAGTCTTTCTGCCTTCTGAATTTATCATAGGATAAAGAAGGGAAATTTGTAGGGGAAGTGTATTGATGATGTGGTGATGTGGGAAGGATGGTTTGTGACTCATGTTATTGGGGTGGAGGGGGAGTAGGAAGTGAACTTAATATGTAGTACAGTTAGTTTCCTTTTCCTACCATTGAAATTACTGAATGGGGTGGTGACTTAGATACTTGATTTCCCTACTCTTAGATTTACTAGTAAAGAAGGACTATAGTATAAGGAACAAGGCAGTGTCAGTCAGGGAGAGTAATGCAGTGTATAATTCTATGACTGTTTATATCACAACCAATGTAGATTTACATTTAGCTGGCTTTTATATTGGCTTGACCATAATACTGTTTTATATTAAATATCACTGCTGCTGCTTTAATACATAAGACCATGAAATTAATGTTTATATATTCTGGTACCCATACCAAAATTGAATATTCTACCTGATGGAGGAAGGGGAGATTGTGACTCTAGGGATGAGTTACAGGCATTCTGGACCACATCCACAAATGAATCGAACCCAGGATGGATTCAGTCATAATTACTGCAGCCATCCAATTTCAAGTTAGAGCACTAGGTTGTGTATTTGGGGGTGGTTCTTAGTGCCAGATAAGAATTGGATTATTCATAAGGGAAGTTGTTTAATGTAAAATGGGTAAGACCAATTCAAAATTCTTCCCAGAAAATAAGATTATGTTACTGAACCAAAATTGGGTCCACTTCCCCACAGCATAGCAAAGTCAGTTTTACTAACACCAGGTTGCAGTAAAGGAAAGTACAGCATTTATTGCATAGTGTCAAGCAAGGATCAAGGACAGCTCATGCTCAAAAGATTAGAACTCCCTGATGGCTTTCAGGGAATTTTTAAAGGTGACATTTGGGGTAAGAGTGGCAGGGGGCGTGACTGTCTTCTCAGTGGCTGCTGATGAGGTAACAGAGTGGTGTTTGGGGAATCTTAAGTATCAATCTTCTGATTCCAACTAATCTGGGGTCCAGTGCTAGAGCTGCACATGTGGTCACCGTCGTCCCCCTGGGTAGGGGTCTTAGTTCCTGTAGAACAACTCAAAGGACATGTGTCATATGGTTATATACGTCCCTTGAGAAGGAACTAGGACTCTGTTTTATCACAGCACTTGCTTCTCAACTGCTTTTCCTTTGTTTCCACATCCCCGCACTTCCCTAATTAGTAACTGCTAGCGGAGAAGCAATGGCAAGCCACTCCAGTACTCTTGCCTAGAAAATCCCATGGATGGAGGAGCCTGGTAGGCTGCAGTCCGTGGGGTCGCTAACGGTCGGACACGACTGAGCAACTTCACTTTCACTTTTCACTTTCACACATTGGAGAAGGAAATGGCAACCCACTCCAGTGTTCTTGCCTGGAGAATCCCAGGGACGGGGGAGCCTGGTGGGCTTCTGTCTATGGGGTCACACAGAGTCGGACACGACTGAAGTGACGCAGCAGCAGCACTTTGACTGTGTGGATCACAATAAACTGTGGAACATTCTGAAAGACATGGGAATACCAGACCACCTGACCTGCCTCTTGAGAAACCTGTATGCAGGTCAGGAAGCAACAGTCAGAACTGTACATGGAACAACAGACTGGTTCCAAATAGGAAAAGGAGTACGTCAGGGCTGTATATTGTCACCCTGCTTATTTAACTTATATGCAGAGTACATCATGAGGAACGCTGGGCTGGAAGAAGCACAAGCTGGAATCAAGATTGCCGGGAGAAATATCAAAACCTCAGATATGCAGATGACACTACCCTTATGGCAGAAAGTGAAGAGGAACTCAAAAGCCTCTTGATGAAAGTGAAAGAGGAGAGTGAAAAGGTTGGCTTGAAGCTCAACATTCAGAAAACAAAGATCATGGTATCTGGTCCCATCACTTCATGGGAAATAGATGGAAAAACTGTGGAAACAGTGTCAGACTTTATTTTTTGGGGCTCCAAAATCACTGCAGATGCTGATTGCAGCCATGAAATTAAAAGACGCTTACTCCTTGGAAGGAAAGTTATGACCAACCTAGATAGCATATTAAAAAGCAGAGACATTATTTTGCCAACAAAGGTCCGTCTAGTCAAGGCTATGGTTTTTCCAGTGGTCATGTATGGATGTGAGAGTTGGACTGTGAAGAAAGCTGAAGAATTGATGCTTTTGAACTGTTGTGTTGGAGAAGACTCTTGAGAGTCCCTTGTACTGCAAGGAGATCCAACCAGTCCATTCTAAAGAAGATCAATCCTGGGTGATCATTGGAAGGACTGATGCTAAAGCTGAAACTCCAATACATTGGCCACCTCATGCGATGAGTTGACTCATTGGAAAAGAGTCTGATGCTAGGAAGGATTGGGGGTGGGAGGAGACGGGGACGACAGAGAATGAGATGGCTGGATGGCATCACTGACTCGATGGACATGAGTTTGAGTGAACTCCGGGAGTTGGTGATGGACAGGGAGGCCTGGCGTGCTGTGATTCATGGGGTCGCAAAGAGTCAGACACAACTGAGCGACTGAAATGAACTGAACTGAACTGTACAAGTCAGCATTGTAGCCCCAGGGCTAGTCCGAAGTGTCCCACCCAAAGCAGGCACTTCATAAATGCTTAAAGAATCAATGTGAGTGGATGGATAAATAAGCAAAGTTTTGGGGGTGAATTAGGTGGGACTGTGGCAGATAAGGACTTATATCATCCTTCAAGGACCAGCTCAAAATGCCACATTTTCACTACAGCTTTCACATTAAGTTAATTATCCCTCTCCTCTGTTTCTATGGTGATTTATTTATTCTGCTTTAATGAAATTTATGAGTCATATTGTAATTACATTTCATGAATCCCTCTCCCTCCTTGACTATGAAATCCTTGACCGAAGGGATTTTTAGTTTGTATTTACACTGCCGCACATAGTATCTAGCACAGACTAGGCACTCAATAGACATTTATCAAATTGAGTCTAAAGTTTCTAATATACCAGTGTGGTTTGTGAGCCATGCTTTATCGATTTAATATCACAGGGCTTTGTGATTATGTGATAGTCACACTGAGAAATCAGAGCAGTAACCTCTCCAATATCAGGATATTTTTTCCCCTCCTTCCTTCATGATTATCTCTTCCTTTGCCTCCTGGAAATTATATATTGGAGGAGGTTGTTAATATGTGCTCTTTTAGATTTCCTCATAGTTTATGCACTTCTCTGATGGAAAAAAAAAATGAGCTCTCTATGGAATCATTCAGCATTTGGGGACCTTCTGCACTGACGCAGATGCTGGGACCACACTGAGAAAGCAAAGACTGTGATCAGAGGCTCAGAGGGACAGGGCAAGAAAAGCACGAAGGGCATGAAGAAGGGGGTCGACTCTCTTCTTCCTTGTACTGGGGAGCCCAGAAGTGGCATCGCTTTGTGCTCCAGGAAAGACATTTTAATTTATAAGCTAAGAATGTTCTGATCACCAACTGCAGAAATTGATTTGGTTGTTCATCTGATTCAACTCAAGTCAGAGTTTGAAAACAGTTATGATAGTAGAACTGATAGGCAGCTACATTTTTGTTCTCTTGCTCTCCAGTTCCTTCTCTCTTGTCTTCCCTCCCCATCCTTTCACCCTTGAGATTATTCCTGGGGGAAGGCCATGGAGCCACAGGACAAGGGGGAAATTTTGGAGGCGTGGTACATGGGCTTTTACAGTACAGACTGTCGTAAACAGCACGTTGCCTTCTCTAGTCCCTCATCTTAATCAAACTCTGTTAGCCTCCTATGAAATCTACCCGATGAAAGATAAAGACTATTTTGTCCCCTTCCTGGTAGTATGAAATAGGAAATGTACATGCACTTCGCGACCATCACTACACCTGACTAGAAACTGAGTTGTCTCTATCTGTAGACACAGAGTGTCTTTTAAAAGAGATTTTTTGGATTTCCCTGGTGGTTCAGTGGTTAAGAATTCACCTTCCAATGCAGGAAGTGAGGGTTTGATCCCTGGTCCTAGCTAGAGTTAAGATCCCACATCCCTTGTGGTCAAAAACTATAATATAAAACAAAAGCAATAGTGTAACAAATTCAATAAAGACTTTAAAAATGACCCACATCAAAAAAATAATCTTATAAAATAAAAAAGATAACCTTCAAATCATAATGCGTACAGAACCCTGGGGTAAGGAGAGACAATATTGGGAAACAGATTTCAAGGGAGATTGAAAATAACCCTTGAAATAGTGGTACAAGAAACAGAACAAAGTATTAGAATGAAGAAAGAATTTTTTTTTTTTTTTGCTGGAAGCAACACCTCATGTGTAAACCTAAAATAAAATATCAACAGAAGATAGAGTTTAAGAGTACATCACAAGGCAAAAATTACTTCTTAGACAGATGAAGAGATTGATAGATGACTGGATTTCTTCATATAGTTCTATCTTTTTCCATTCTATTTTAAAGGGTATTTATTTATTTGTAAACATTAGGAAATGCAGTGCTTTTGACCCAGCAGACTGGCTTTTCTGGTCCAAAGATAGTGAAATCAAAAGTGGAGGACAGGGAGTCAGTTCAGGAAATACTGGTCTGTCTAGATTATTTGAAAATGGCTTTATTTTTTTTCCTTTGGACTTGGTATTTTGTGTTGGAGTATAGCCAGTTAACAATGTTGTGATAGTTTCAGGTGGTCAGTGAAGGAACTCAGCCATACGTACATGGATCCCTTCTTCCTCAAAGTCCCCTCCATCCAGGCTGCCACATAACGCTGAGCAGAGCTCCCTGTGCTGTTTACTTGACAATACAGGAAAAACTTTCAAGGTTCAACCAAAGTTGAATGTATTCAGAATCACGCCTCTCTTCTCGGGGAACTTGTTGCTTGACAATTCACCATGACTACTTCAAAGTTTAAAACAAACTAGAACCTCCCTCTGAAACTTGCCCTCAGAGATCCAGGCTTCTCTATAAACTCTCTGAAAAAGTAGAAGTGTTAGTCACTCAGTCGTGTCCAACTCTTTGCGACCCCATGGACTGTAGCCCACAGGCTCCCCTATCCATGGAGTTCTCCAGGCAAGGATACTGGAGTAGGTAGGCATTCCCTTCTCCAGGGGACCTTCCCAACCCAGGGATGGCAGGTGGATTCTTTACCATCTGAACCAATTTCTCTGTCGACCTTTCTGCTGCCTGGCCCATTACAATTTGGCACATACACCTTTGTAATGAGTGTCTTGTGCATAGTAAACGTGTCAAATAAGGTTGACTGAATTAATGCAGGAGTGGTAGTGTGGAACATGCTTTTGGCTTGAGACTCTGCTGTGCAGCAGGGAAATGTTAAGGAATAAACTAGACAAAGCTGAAAAAAAAATATTTCAACTGCAGTCTATATTATCACATTAAATACTAGACAAGCATTTTGCTTTGTTTTTTGTAGACTCTGTATTAAGGCCTTTCCAAGGCCGGGGAGGGGGGAGATGTATAGACTCTTGCATCTTTACAGAGTCTGCATGTATCCCCAGTTCAGTTGAGTTCAGCTCAGTTGCTCAGTCGTGTCTGACTCTTTGCAACGCCATGGACTGCAGCACGACAGGCCTCCTTTTCCATCACCAACTCCCGGAGCGTGCTCAAACTCATGTCCCTCGGGTCAGTGATGCCATCCAACCATCTCATCCTCTGTCGTCCCCTTCTCCTCAAGGTCATTTTAGTTCAAAATGCAAATACGATTGCGTGGACTTTTTTGTTTAGTGATATTACTTTGTATCTGAGCTTCCTTAGGCCCATGTCACTCTCTTAGATTTGCTCAGAATTAAAAGGTCGTTTTACTCACCTCCTGACCTTTTTACCCTGTCTCTGGCCACAGGTTACGGTTAAAAGAACGATGTTTTAGAATCAGACAGATCTGGGTCAGAATGATAGTTTTGCTACTTATTACTTGCATTCTTGAGCTCTCTGAACCTGTGTTCCCTCTTCTACAAAGTAGAAATGACGATACTAACTTCACAAGGTGTTTGAAAGGTTTCAATGGAATAGTTGCACAGTGCTCGGTACACAGTAAGTGCCTAATAAATGGCATACAGCTGCTACTCTGCTTGCTTTAAATAAATCCACTCTGCTACCCTGCTGCCTGAGTAGAGATTTCAGCTTGTCTCTGAGTCTTTGGAACCATCGATTTCCCTCTGTTTGGACTTCTGCTTAAAAAGCACATCATCTCTGCAGACATGTTCTCCACCACCACAGCAGATGACTAAAAAGCTTCTTCCTGTGGATTGAGTCTGTTTTTGGCCTTTGTCACCAGCTTTCTAGGCACTCTCTGCTGCTTATCCCACTAACCCTCACTGTAAATTTTCAAGCGAGCTTCCCTGTTTCACTCACCCATCATTCCAGCAGCTCTTAGTCTCATCCTGAGATGCTGGTCTAGAGTAGACTGGAGTATATCTTTCTGAACTCTTTTCTTAATCAGGCAATACCATGTGCAAGATCCTGGGCCTCCAAAGTTTCACTGTGATCTCTCTTTAGAACATCTATGTAAGGGGTCCACAGTTCTCTACTCCTGCTTCCAAGAAATGTAAAATTTCCACATATATACTTCTGGTCTTTTGAGGAAAACCAAACAATTCACAAAACAGGAGGTAATTTACTTCTTTGTTATTCTCTTGCTATGCATTTTGAGATAGCTACTTAACTTCTCTGCCTCTTAGTTTAGATACAAGTTTTAAATCTATAGGGAATTATTATTTTGTAATTAAAAAACCTTTACCATGTGTATTGAGCTGGCTCTAACACAGTCTCAACTTGGAATACACCAGAGATGGAAAATTTCATGTTACAGATATCTTGATCAACAGAAAATCCTTTGTTAAAATATTGCTGATGCATATATTTCTAGAGTATATCTGTCATCTTTTTCTATCTTAGCAAACTACCATTAGGATCATATGACTTCATTTCAGGATCTATCACGCCTCAGGGTCATTTCAGTGCCCCAAAATGTGGAAATGTAGTAAACTGACCTTCATCTGTATCATCTACTATCTCAAAAAACCCCATAGAAAATACTTCTTCTAGCAAACTCTGGCATTACCTTAATTGGTGTGCAAGATATCTCTCACTCTTTAAATTCAAGCACACTGAAACTTCTGGTTCAAAGGGAAATTTGTTTATTTGTTTTTAAATAATTGATGAAACCCTTTAAATAAAGCTTTGCCTCTGTTTGTATAAAATTACCTCTATTACTTAAGGGGTTCATATAGTTTTGTATTGTTATATGCTAAAGAGTTATTTCTCATGATTCTTGATATTCCGTTTTTCTACCTACCTGTTAATATTTTTAATTCCTGATCACTAGCCCAACTACCATAGATTGACTGATCCAGTTTAAATGGCTACCTGTAATTTAGGGGGAAAAAATCATTTTGTGAAAAATAGGTGTGAGTTTGGGGAGTTAGTGGTGATTTGATACAGGAAAAAGAGTAGAATCAATAAGCATAGTAATGTACATGAGATGCTGAAGAATGCAAGGAGCCACGGAAGGTAGTGAGCTGACACGTCCCCACCCAGTGGCATCGGATTTCAGCATTCACTCCTTCATTCATACTCCATGGAAGCAGGCAGGCAAGAATTCTTGTCATGTTCTCCATTCTGCTCTGAAGCCAGGATTGCAGCTCTTTGATATATTGTCTCATTGTGGGATTCTAAGGATTCTAGAAAGAGTTACCTTTTGCTTGATCCAGTTCTCTTTTTCAGTCTCAAGCTGGGAAAGTGAAATTCAGTAAGGGCTGCCACCCATCGGCAGTATGCATGAACCAGGACACAGACTGCACTGCCTGCTGCGGGAGCAGCTTTCCATACCAATCAGATTCCCCACTCCCCCACACCACCAGAAGCTAATGTTCAATGCTTTCATTGCCCATAAGAACTCAAAAGCATTTGTGCTTTGCTGGGGCTCCTCATTAAAACGTATTCACTTCACTAGTCCGTGGATGGGACGGTGATGGAGAAAAAGTCTTCTTAAGTGTTCTGTGCAGTTTTACGCTATGCTGCTTGATGTGGGTTGGAGTCATGAGATTTGTATGTCACCTGCCTGGCTGAAGAATCTTGCAGCACATGTTCACTGCATATGAATAAACCTGCTTCATTCATAACCACTGATCGCTGACAACCTTTGGACTCTCCACAGCTTGAAAACTCTTCTTTCCCTTGAAAGCACCATGTCCTGTGCCACAGTATTCCCTGTTTTTATTTCCTAAAAGGAAACACACAAACAAACAAGTTGTGACTTAAAGAGAAAGCTCGTGGAAGCTTTAATAACAAGTTGACTAAAATTTAGATTACTAAGTACTCCTCCCTCTTCTGTGGAGTAGCTGTGAGCCAGACTCCTGTTCATTAACCCTGAGTCTGTTACTTTTCCCTGCAGTGTCATGGAGCAAAAATAAGAGACGGAAGCCAGGAGACCTGCGTTTGGTCCCATCTGTATCCCAACTAAAACCATGACTTCCAACTAGCCATTTCAGGACTGTGCATCGTATAGAAAGAGTATCCTGAGAGTGAAATCCGTTATACAAATGCAAAGTATAATTATCACAGTTCTTTGAGGATTTAACAGTTTCACTCTTTTGATGAGGCTAGTGTATAGCATACCATGATAGATATCATTTTCTATATTCCAGCATGCATTGAAATCTTTGGGGGCGTTAAGAAATGCATGAATGACACAGATTTGGTATCCGATAGTGACTGTTCCCTCTACTTTCTCTGGTGGCTCAGGCGGTAAAGCGTCTGCCTACAATGCGGGAGACCCAGGTTCAATCCCTGGGTCGGAAAGATCCACTGGAGAAGGAAATGGCAACCCACTCCAGTATTCTTGCCTGGAGAATCCCATGGATGGAGGAGCCTGGTGGGCTACAGTCCATGGGGTCACAAAGAGTTGGACACGACTGAGTGATTCCACTTTTCACTTTCAGTGATTTTCATCATCTCTTGCATGATAACTCTAAAATCTGAATCAATAATGATTGTCTGGAAACCGTTAGCCAACAGTATTATAATTTCCAAGGTATTGCCTAGGAGTGCTGAAGGGCTGGCTGTAAGAGAGAGCTTACATGAGATTACAATACATAGCAAAGAAAGACATTGAAATCAATTAAACCCCGGGGGAGAAGCCCATAGGATATAATCTGATTTGGGGTATTTTCCCCAAGGTTTATTCTTTTCTACAATAGCACACTAGATCTACCATGACCCCAAAAGAAATAAGGGCTATGGCCACATCCACAGGTCAGCATTTCTGTTTGGCAGTTCCTCCTTGAAGTGACCCCTTTAAGTGTCTGGGTGGCGTCCAGTGTTTACTCTTACCGACGGCGGAGATGAGCGAATTTGTCTTCAGTCAAGGTGTCTCTGCTGAGAACTGGAACAAGGGGACACATTGCCACTTGCCTGTCTTTCAGAAAAATGAGTGCTGTGATAGCACGAATGTCCCGAGAGCTTTGCCTTGATGGAAGTGTGTTTTTAATGATACAATTTTGGTACCCAGCCCTCTGTGGATAGCTTGGCATATGTCTTGTCATATTTAAACAGCACTGACTGATAAAGCGGCTGTTAATTGGCAGTTAGTGACTAGGTTGCAAGTCTCTGTTACCCAGCCTTTCAGCTAGCTGATCATTAACTAGGAGGGAGGGTTGGACCCAGAAGGTCATTACTGTTATGGAGTGGGAAAAGAAATTAAAAGTCTTCAAATTGCTTCTTTATGAATCAGATGAGGATTTTCAAAAGAGCGGGAGAAAAGAGAAAAGATGGCTCATGTTACAATGGAGCCAACATCTATTTACAGCCCTGCTCTTTTCCGGAGCCTTGAAGAGCGAATGGTCATGTCTATGGGAGAAAGGATGTATTTCCAAAATCTCACTGCTTCTTTCTCTACAAATTTACTTGTGGTTGTTCATTTGTTCAGTTGTGTTCAACTCTTTGCGACCCCATGGACTGCAGCATGCCAGGCTTCCCTGTCCATCACCAACTCCCTGAGCTTACCCAAACTCATGATCATTGAGTCGGTGATGCCATCCAACCATCTCATCCTCTGTCGTCCCCTTCTCCTCCTGCCCTCAGTCTTTCCCAGCATCAGGGTCTTTTCCAATGAGTCAGTTCTTCACATCACTCACTGCTTTGACAGTAATCTAAAATCAGACATTTTAAACCATTCTTCGACCTTTTCCAGAGAAAACAGTTCCTAAAATTTTCAGAGGAAATCATTTTGTCTGGATGCCATGCAGTTTCTTAAACAGGCTTCTTTTTAATGAAAATGTGACTAAAAGCAGTATGATTGCATAGCTTATTATATAAAATTATAGTAGTATCATGTGTGTGTTTAGAAATAGCTTTTTTCATAAGTCGTTGTATTTTATTGAATATGCTGATTAAGTTTTTAGCACCCACCTTGAGAAAAAAAATGTGAATTCTGATGCATATTCGTGATTCATTCTATGACCTTCGAGACTTTGCCTCTCCAGTAATCTCCTCATTGTCTTTCTAATGCAAAAAGAAAATAAAAACGATCTGACAGGGTGCCATGAGTCTTGGCAATTACAACTTCACATGAAAATTGTCTCTTGAGAGAAAAATATTACTCTGCCTTTTAATAAAAGGATACAATTAAGCCCTCCCTCAAACCTCTTGCCTTCAAATATATTAATGTCTTATGTAAAATATGAAAATGGATTCCTGTTTAGTTGAAAGAACCAAAGCAAGAGCCAAAAACATTTCTACCCATAAATTGGTTGATGAATATTAACTATTCCCCACATTGTCTTTAACTAATAAAAACAAGAAAATAGAAGGTGTGATGTGCTTTGGCTTATTACCCTGTTGATTTAGTCCTGGGTTCTGTTCTATGCCCTTAGCCTTATTGCCTTTTCTTGGTTGCATGATGCATTAAGGTTTGGAAATGCCAGTATTTTAGCCAGAGGGCTGGGATTCGTGGGTTTACCTCTAACCTCTGAAGACTAGAGAAAGCAACTGCGTTGTTTGGAAATCTCTTTAAATTAGGTTTCAAAGGTAGTTGGTTTATTTTTGCACACCTTTTTTTTTTTCTTCCAAAGATTAGGACTGGATTTTAGAAGGTTCTTTTAGCTACTTTAAAAAGCGAAATGTATCCCTGTATCAAATAGGACTGAAGGAGATGTGCTGCAGTGTTTGAAGGCGAGAGCATCTGATCTCCAAAGAATCAGAAAATCTCTTCTCTAGTTGTATTTGTAGGTACTTTTTGTTATGTTGCTTTAAAAAAAAAAAAAAAAACAGGTAAAGCTCAAATGAGCACAGCATGGTCCAGATGGTGTTTAAAGCTGCCCAAGTTTCTTTTATGTAACTTTCTCTTCCAAAGTGTGTTCCAGCTGGGAATCTATTGGGCCGTTGAAACTAACTTTGTCCCTTTTATGTTTCTGTTATTCTAGCACACACACATGTGCGCGCACACACACAGACCCCCACACAGGCCTGAACATGGCCCTTCCGGATGTATGGCATTTCATTGCATGCAATGGGGCTAAAAAGATCTCTACAGGGCTTTATTAACTGTCTCTCAGGCTAAACATTTTATTCAGTCAAGAATTCTGCAGGGTGAATTTCAAAGCAGAGAGCAGGATTCTGACCCACAGACAGGAACTCTTTGTAAGGCAACCACCTTCTCCTGGAGGCCTTTCTTAAGCAGAGGTGGAAGCAAGCATTTCCATTCATCTCAAGTGTATCCAGCAATGGCCTCAGTCAGCTGTGTCCCCAGCAGTGAAAATTAGCTTAGTGTAGCAGTTTCTTTAAATGCCTGGAACATATATTTCTTCTGAAATTAAACAAATAGCATGTGCTGGCTTTTGTGTAAAAAGATCCCTTTGTCAGGGCTCCCCTAGTACACGTTCGATTTGACTTGTTCGTCAAGAAGCAGAGGTGGGTTTCCCTGGAGCCCCCTGACTCTGATACCCGCTTCTCCACACTCACCCTGTGTTCCAGCCACGCCGGATCAGTCTCACCCCCATCCCCTCCTCTCTGCTTTCAGGGCTCTAGGCATTGATTTGGGCCATCCACGTGGACTGTCTGTTCCCACCTCTGCCCACTAATATCCTCTCACAGCCAAACCTACAGACCATCATCTCCATGAATCCCTCCCTGCCATCCCCATCAGCATCGATAACCCTTTCCGCAGAGCCCTTTTCTCCCTTCTTGCTATTGTTTAAGGTTATTTATCCCAGACACATTCTTTATGATCAGCTTCTTAAGGACTGAGATCACTTCAGGTGTCTTTTCTCAATTCAAAGGGATCCCTTCCTAGATAAATTCAGTGGATCCCCTTGGCGTCCTTAGCATCATCTGCTAAATAATCTACTTACCTCTGTTAAAATGACTGAAACAGTATGACACTACTGAGTCAATATCCACTACCCCAAGAGCCCCGGCGACCTGAGGGCCAGCTGCACGCCTCCTAGTGGGCTCTCCTCTGCCCGCAACACAAAGCAGATGGAGGCCTGGGACAGACCAAGCTGCTATGACCGCTGTCTGTTCTGAGGAATCAGTTCTCCTGCTGCACTGATTGTTAAAAACTGATGTTAAATTTAATATTACTCCTGCTGATGTTATTATAATCAGTGTGGCACCTACAGGAGACAAAGCCACATACTGTTTATGGAGTTGTGTCTGCCATTCACTTCTGCAGAGAAGACTCAAGTGCTCTGAATAAGGACTGGGGATCCTTGAGCATTTTCTCAATATAGCTGCAAAAGTCATAGAATTGGTACCCAAGCTTAAAATACAGCTAGAACCATAGATATAGCCTATATCTATACTTCAGAACCATTGTATAGAGATAAACTTATCTCACTGAGGAGTAACTAGGGAATTAGATTCCATTTGGACCTCTAGGTGAAGAACAATTGGAAGCCTATTAGAACTATTTTAAAGTAAGCATTTATTGCCTTTTCCTGCAATATATAACTTATGTGGGAAAGAGTCTTGCCCAGTGTTTTTCTGGCTATACCGCCTGTGAAGATATTTAAAACCTAAAGTGTATTTATTCTGCATTTAATGATGTTTAGAGACTGCCTTATGTGTTACTGTGTGCTCTGTGACTAGGACCGTGTCAACGATCTCCCCCTGCATTAATGTGTGCATTGAAGGGAAGGAGAGCAAGGAACGATAAACTGTTAACGGTGCAGTGTTCAAGGAAGATTTACCTAAGAAAGAACAGTCTGGTGCATTAATGTGAATATTCAAAGATAGATGTTTATCTTAATGGACTCAGAGGTACTTACAAACAGCATAATTGCTGCAGTCATTTTAGAGGGCATTTATTCAGAGCGATTGCATTTCCTCTTTCTTTAATGTAAAGAATTCTCAGTTCAGTTCAGTCACTCAGTCGTGTCCGACTCTCCGCGACCCCATGAATCACAGCACGCCAGGCCTCCCTGTCCATCACCAACTCCCGGAGCTCACTCAAACTCATGTCCACAGAGTCGGTAATGCCATCCAGCCATCTCATTCTCTGTCGTCCCCTTCTCCTACCGCCCCCAACCTTTCCCAGCATCAAACTCTTTTCCAGTGAGTCAACTCTTCGCATGAGGTGGCCAAAGTATTGCAGTTTCAGCTTCAGCATCAGTCCTTCCAATGAACACCCAGGATTAATCTCCTTTAGAATGGACTGGTAGGATCTCGTTGCAGTCCAAGGGACTCTCAAGAGTCTTGTCCAACACCACAGTTCAAAATCATCAATTCTTTGGTGATCAGCTTTCTTCACAGTCCAACTCTCATATCCATACATGACCACGGGAAAAACCATAGCCTTGACTAGACGGACCTTTGTTGGCAAAGTCATGTCTCTGCTTTTTAATATACTATCAAGGCTGGTCATAACTTTCCTTCCAAGGAGTAAGCGTCTTTTAATTTCATGGCTGCAATCAGCATCTGCAGTGATTTTGAAGCCCCCAAAAATAAAGTCTGACACGGTTTCCACTGTTTTTCCATCTATTTCCCATGAAGTGATGGGACCAGATGCCATGATCTTTGTTTTCTGAATGTTGAGCTTCAAGCCAACCTTTTCACTCTCCTCTTTCACTTTCATCAAGAGGCTTTTGAGTTCCTCTTCACTTTCTGCCATAAGGGTGGTGTCATCTGCATATCTGAGGTTATTGATATTTCTCCCAGCAATCTTGATTCCAGCTTGTGCTTCTTCCAGCCCAGCGTTCCTCATGATGTACTCTGCATATAAGTGAAATCAGCAGGGTGACAATATACAGCCTTGACGTACTCCTTTTCCTATCTGGAACCAGTCTGTTGTTCCATGTACAGTTCTGACTGTTGCTTCCTGACCTGCATACAGGTTTCTCAAGAGGCAGGTCAGGTGGTCTGGTATTCCCATGTCTTTCAGAATGTTCCACAGTTTATTGTGATCGACACAGTCAAAGGCTTTGGCATAGTCAATGAAGCAGAAATAGATGGTTTTCTGGAACTCTCTTGCTTTCTCCATGATCCAGCGGATGTTGGCAGTTTGATCTCTGGTGCCTCTGCCTTTTCTAAAACCTGCTTGAACATCTGGGAGTTCACAGTTCACATATTGCTGAAGCCTGGCTTGGAGAATTTTGAGCATGACTTTACTAGCCTGTGAGATGAGTGCAATTGTGCGGTGGTTTGAGCATTCTTTGGCATTCCTTTTCTTTGGGATTGGAATGAAACCTGACCTTTTCCAGTCCTGTGGCCACTGCTGAGTTTTCCAAATTTGCTGGCATATTGAGTGCAGCACTTTCACAGCATCATCTTTCAAGATTTGAAATAGCTCAACTGGAATTCCATCACCTCCACTAGCTTTGTTAGTAGTGATGCTTTCTAAGGCCCACTTGACTTCACATTCCAAGATATCTGGCTTTAGGTCAGTGATCACGTTATCGTGACTATCTTGGTTGTGAAGATCTTTTTTGTACAGTTCTTCTGTGTATTCTTGCCACCTCTTCTTAATATCTTCTGCTTTTGTTAGGTCCATACCATTTCTGTTCTTTATCGAGCCCATCTTTGCATGAAATGTTCCCTTGGAATCTCTAAAGAATTCTACTGAAATGTTTAAGTGACAACAGGACTAGTGTGGCCAAAGAGCCCCAGGTTGGTTTTTCCTGGGCTCTGCTCAGTCAAGCCTATTTGGAATGATGAGAAGCAAGACCCAGATCTCTCTGAGGGACACTTATTGGACTTTTTGCAAAGACTAGTTTATTAAAATTTTAAGTTGTCCCAATTTCCAGAATGCTACATGATATTTGACTTACTTTAACCCTACAGTCGTACAAATAAGGAATTGACTCGTTGATACGTGGTTGTAGAATTGCAAGATGGGTTCTTTAGGGTCTTGTCTGGACCATTGGAACATTTTGTATCTTGAAAGCCAATATAGTCTTCCAGAGAAACTCTTGTTCTTGAGGAACAACTTAGAAAGGTATTGCTGTCTCTGACACCTCCAAAGGTCAGAGCTAATGATAATTTGACAAGGATGGGGAACAGACCCCCTCTGCATCCCTCTTCCACTCTTCAAACCTGACTTTTGGCTTGCCCAATTCTATTTAAGTCAGCAGACATTCCTTGAGTATCTCCTTTTTATTGAAAGATCTATTATGCACCTAAGCTCCAGTCCAGTGCGATAAGAGTCCTGTGGGTGATTTCAAACCAATAATAGATAATATCACAATATTAACAGCACATCACAAAATAGTAACATGTCTGAGTCACTGATACCTATTTCAAGCCACATAATAATAGCATGAGGTAGATGTCTTCTCAGATTTACAGAAGAGGAAAGTGGAAGGCAGAGGTCTTATCCTGGCCTCTCTCCCCAGGGGCCGAACTGATGCTTTCAGACCCCAAACACAATACTCTTTCCTGATATTATAGCTGGTTATAGATGACACCCCTTCCTTCTCTCAAGTAGCAATTAAGTCAAAGAGAATGTAAACCAGATATGCATTATAAGTCAGAATATAATAAATATGTTCAGTGAGATTTTAAGAAAGTACTGAGTTAGCATGCTAGAGTATTTTATTTTTCAGCCATAGGATCAGGGCAAAGCTGCATGAAAAATGAATTTAGGCTGGGCTCTAAAGAAGGTTATATAGAAGTTTACCAGCTTTAAGTGGAATGAAATGCAAATAGAGCTGGGGAAGAGGTGATAGAAGCCAGAACATTGTCAGGAACTTATCAGGCTTGTTTAAGACATGGCAAACATTTATTTAATAGTCAGAATGTGGAAGTGCTCATGGGACAAATGGTAGCAAAATATAGTGCTACGGAGTTACTTCGGCGCCCAGAGGTGGAGGATCTTGAATGAAAAAGATAATTACGTTTAGACTTTATTTGATAAGCGGTGGTATAGATTTGGACCAGGAGAGTGGCATGTTGAAAGCCTTGTTTTTAATCTAGTGACACTTTTGGGGGTTTATTGAAGAGACAGGGACAGGGGGTCTGGTTAAACAACCTCACGATTCATCCAAGTAAGCAGCCAGGCAGAGTGACATTTAAAATATTAGAAATGGACTTTCCTGGACGTGGTGCCTGGAGGTATCATGCTGAGCAGGGAAGACTCAAAGATGAGCCTGAGGGTTTGGGCTCCTTCCTGGAGAGCAATGACATGACACTCGGAGGCAAGAAAGACAGCTGTGGGAGGAACTGATCAGTTCAGTCTGGGATATGTTGATTGCAGATCCTCACAAGATTTCCAGTTGAAAATATTACTAAGGTAAAATGTTTCTCCCTGCTTCCCCAGCACCAAAATGAGCTCTCCTCTTTCAAATCCCTTTTGGAATCTCATCAGACCACAGAATTGGCATACTGGAGAGCACTGTAATTACTATGGCAATTTCCAGGTTCTGGTCCTGGATCTTATTAAAATGCTCCCGCGTGCCACCCCTCCCCCCGGCCCCCCACTGGTAAATTGCTGCTTAGTCAGTTGTGTTCGACTCTTTGCAACCCCATGGATTGTAGTCTGCCCATGGGGATTCTCCAGGCCAGAATACTGGAGTGGGTTGCCATGACCTCCTCCAGGGGATCTTCCTGACCCAGGGATCAAACCCAGGTTTGACTGCAGGTGGGTTCTTTACCATCTGAGCCACCAGGGAAGCAAAAGCAGAGACCCTCACATGATGCTCTGCGTCATCTCCGTCTCTGGCTGTTCTCTCTGGATTGCTCTCTCTGTTAACGATTGTGTTCAGCCTCTAGTTAGGGCTTCCCTGGTGACTCAGTGGTAAAGACCCCGCCTGCCAGTGCAGGAGACATGGGTTCGATCCCTGGGTCGGGAAGATCCCCTGGAGGAGGAAATGGCAACCCACTCCAGTATTCTTGCCTGGGAAATCCCATGGACAGAAAGCCTGGTGTGCTACAGTCCATAGGGTCGCAAAAGAGTTGGACACAATTTAGCAACTAAACAGCTACAATGAAAACAAACATTTAAGCTGCAGTGACTGAAGAGGAGATGGATTTTCTCACTTAATCAGAATTATGGAGTCGAAGGTGGGAAACTGCTTGTTTGGACTCGTAGATCTGACAATATATGGGTCAGTTCTTCAGTTCCTTCTCCTCTCTCACGCTTGCCGCCTCATGACCCCAGTATGGCTGCTGCAGCTCCAAATATACCATCCAAACTCAAGGAAGAGGGGAAAGCAGTTGGCCTAGCCAAGTCACCCTCTTTTTTTTATTATTAAATTAATTTATTTTAATTGGAGGCTAATTACTTTACAATATTATAGTGGTTTTTGCCATATATTGACATGACTCAGCCATAGGTGTACATGTGAAAGTCATTCTCTTTTATTAGGAATAGAATAAGCATTTCCTGAACCCCTCGAAGACTTGCTTTACCATCACTTTGTCCTGATCAATGCCACATGGCCACCACTAGTTCCAAAGGAGGCTTGCTTAGGCTGGTGACATTGCCAGCCCTCGAAGGGAGGAATAATGGGACAGGTATTGATTATGTCTCTAATACTTGTCTTTGATGATGCACTGTAAAATACTTTGAGGGCAGGGATTATGTTCCCTCAGCCCTCTCCCGCCAAGAGCCCCTGGTGGCCTCCTCACCAGGTACTTTTCTGGATATATAGGGGTCTGGAATGGAAAGTGTTTGAGAAACCAATCCTGGACTAGTGTGCTAAGAGTTCCTTTTGTGTTTTGGTTCCTCTGAGCAGCCTTAGGAAAGTAGGAGCTTCTGGAAAAATGTTAAAGAGGCTGTTTTTCAGTAGCTCTCAAAAAAAAAAAGAGAAGGAAGTGAAAAGACGCCATGCTGGGAGGAAATCTATGCTGCTGCAAAAATAGAATAGGACTCAAGTACCTCCTTCAGTAATGAATGCATGAAAAGAAGCTTCTTAAATTATAAATGTGGTTTCTTTTGTTTATTGCCCAGTAATCCTGTTCTATTGATTTCTGCTTATTTCCAATCACCTAGAATCAGAAGCTGTGTTGCTTAGAGATCTTGATCCCTAAAAGATTGTCATTAAAGCTACTCTGCTGTATTTTGCTGTTTATTTTCTGCTCGAAGTGATTGAATCAATACAAATACAGACAAAACACTTTTTCCTTTGCTCCCTAGAAAACTAAGGGGGGAAAACCTACAGAAAAACTAAATAAAGATGCTTGGATAAAAAAGACATCCTGTCAAATGACATATTGATTTCTTTCAAAGAGGCCAAGTATAAATTAAAAATATTCTTCTGACACAGTTTTTAAAGATGCCACTGACTCAGCAGAGTCAGGACTTACTGATTTTCTCTTCCGAGAGGGCCCGGTTGGAAGGGCAGCCCACTCTCCCTGGGACCAGCCTTCTCCCCAGCATCTCAGAGGGAAGTCCGCCTCACAGTCAGTGCTAGCAGAGTTCCACGGTTCTGTCTGATCCGTTCTCTGTTCTGGTTTTGCCACCCACCACTGCCTCTGTCTATGTTTAAAGAGGTAAAAATTTTCAAAAAATTGTGCTAACATGGTTCTTTTTTCAAGTGGTTACATTGAAACTCTTCTCAGAATTGGGAAGAAATGGGAATAACCAAGGCATGGGACTTACAGTGGGATATTATTTGGAATGTTATTAAACACTGGTCTAGAAAGATCTGGAGGAGAGGAGAGGCAGGAAGCAGGGACCGTAGAGGAGCCATCCCAGTATAGGAACTGTCCCAGTATAGGAACTGTCCCTGTATAGGAGCCATCCTAGTGCAAGAGGCCTTTCTCCCAAAGTACTGTTGAGAGAATCAGGCTAGTCATAATCACCCCACAGTCATGAGGCCAGGAGTAAAGGCACAAGTGATCCAGCAGCATAAATTATTTGTCATAACTTGAATTTCTGAGAACCACCTCAGACCTCTTTGGCCTATTTGAAAACATTTTGCAGAATTGTTCTCAGGGGCAGCTGTGAAATCCACAGGAACCAGTGTAAAGTAAGAAAGAAGGAAGAAATATTAAGAGATGAATTCAGTAAGAAGGTTGGGTTCACTTCACTCCCACCCAGGAGGGGCCCGCAGACTCCTGTGCTCCCGGGGCACTGGAGGCTGTCTGTGTAGATGGCGCAGCTGGGACGGGGATGGCCCCACAGATCATGTGCATCTCATCTGCTTGCACACGTGCTCCCTTCTCCTGCTGAGCTTGTGAAACACAAATTCAAGAATAAAGTGGTTCAGGATTTCAAGATGGTGAAGTTCAGTTCCGTTCAGTCGCTCAGTCGTGTCCGACTCTCCGCAACCCCATGGACCGCAGCACGCTAGGCCTCCCTGTCCATCACCAACTCCCGGAGTTTACTCAAACTCATGTCCATTGAGTCGGTGATGCCATCCAGACATCTCATCCTCTGTCGTCCCCTTCTCCTCCTGCCCTCAATCTTTCCCAGCATCAGGGTCTTTTCCAATGAGTCAGCTCTTCGTATCAGGTAGCCAAAGTATTGGAGTTTCAGCTTCAGCATCAGTCCTTCTAATGAACACCCAGAACTGATTTCCTTTAGGATGGACTGGTTGGATCTCCTTGCAGTCCAAGGGACTCTCAAGAGTCTTCTCCAGCACCACAGTTCAAAAGCATCAATTCTTCGGCGCTCAGCTTTCTTCACAGTCCAACTCTCACATCCATACATGACCACGGGAAAAACCATAGCTTTGACTAGACGGACCTTGGTTGGCAAAGTAATATCTCTGCTTTTTAATATGCTATTTAGGTTGGTCATAACTTTCCTTCCAAGGAGTAAGCGTCTTTTAATTTCCTGGCTGCAATCAGCATCTGCAGTGATTTTGGAGTCCCCAAAAATAAAGTCTGACAGTTTCCCCATCTATCTGCCGTGAAGTGATGGGACCGGATGCCATGATCTTAGTTTTCTGAATGTTGAGCAAGATGGTGAAAGCAGAGCATTAAAACCAAGCACAAAGTCCTTGTGAGCGCAGAAACCTATGTGACTACGTAGGTCTCAGGCCTGGGATTACACCTGATATATTTCTGATACCTACTTTAGTAATAAATGGTGCTGTTGCTTATAAACCGAAACTGGAAAACATTGTTAGCCTTGCCGTCCATCAGAGACGATGAGAAATGAGTAGTCTTGTCCCTTCCCACAGAAAAAGTCTCTTGTGTTTGGTTTTGTGAGTTGTTTTGAGTCTGTTTAGAGCATGGGGTCATCCATTTAAGGCTGGTTGCAGCCTAGGAATGAGAAGTGACTTCTGGAGGGTAACTGAGTCCATTTGGGTTCCCAGTTTTCTTGTGGAACAGTACCTGAAGACTTTATCAAAGTTGGGACTTAAAATACAAATCAAAGAGCTGCATTTGAATCTGTCCCCCCATCTTTCTCTGTGGGAGGTTGGTACTGCCTTCCAGACATGACTCACCAGGGATCAGTTTTCATTACAGAGCTGAACTCCTTTGCATTTCCTCTCTCTTGGGGTTTGATATCAGGTTCTTGAGTTGGCCCTCATTGTCCTCTCACAGTTTGGACTCAGGCTTACTCACCGCAGATCACCCTTAAGTCAAGTATCAGAGGCACAGACCTTGTTTCAGCCACTGCTGTGGTTCTGACACCCATAGCTGACTTTTCTCACGTTACATGACGTGGCTGAGTAGGAGGAACTGTTTTCAGAGCGTTAAGGAGTAGACAGCCTTGTCTTTCTCTCACTTGTATCTTACATTCAATCCATTGCATCTGACTGTTTGGGGGTAAGTTCCCTGTGCCACATGCTAAGCTCTGGATTGTACTAACACCTGTTCCTTCTTGGGTTCATGCTCCGTTGTCTTGAGCTTGCGTTTCTTAGTTTCTTGTTTATTAGGCGTGGGCTTCAAACATGCTTAGTTTTGCAAGATAATGATCTTCAGCTCTCTTCTACCCAGCAGGCCTGTTGGATATTCACGTCTGCTGCACACTCTTTGGTGTAAGTAGCCTACCACTGACAAAATAAAAACAAGGTAATGTTTGGTCCCTGGCACTTGGCTGTCACCTTGCTCCTTTCCCTTCTGCTCAGCTGGCATGCCTCAGTTCATCATAAGACTGAAAACGGAGAGCCACTGCTCCTTGCTCTAACTGAATGGCTATGTTGAGTCTTTTTTCAGACTTGCTGACCAAAATCTAGGAATGGCTTTATTCTGTGACTATTTGCTCTTCTCTAATGTTAGGGCTCATTACATCTTCTAAGCTGTGTTCTCAACCTGCCAGGAAGGGCTGTGTCTCCTGTGTTCAGTGATAAGGTTAAGCAACGAAACAGAGGGCCAAGAGAAAGATGATTTCACAAAGAAATGTGACTTTATTGTTTCTCGTTGTTTTCCCCCAAACCCATTCCTTCTTCCTGAACTGTGGAGCAAGGAAGAATAAACACAGATTAATGACTTATAGTAACAAAATACAGTGATGCTCTCCAGAATCCAGACCATTCAGAATTTCAACATCCTTGACTTATGCCTGTGTCACTGTGGGTCATGTTAATATTTGGCCTTGGTCCCTCACCCTCTAAAAACAGATGCTTGATTTTGGTATCATCATTGGAATAAATACCTCAGCTTAGAAATTAATCCCCAACTCAAAAAAAAAAAAAAAGAAAGAGAGAAAGAGAAAGGCAAGGGAGCAAGAAGGTGAGCAAGCAGGAAATATAGGTTAGGTCATTGGAAAGTGAAAGTCTCTCAGTCATGTCTGACTCTATGCAACCCCATGGACTGTAGCCCCCCAAGCTCCTCTGTCTATGGGATTCTCCAGGCAAGAATACTGGTATGGGTAGCCATTCTCTTCTCCAGGGATCTTCCCAACCCAGGGATCGAACCCAGGTCTCCTAAATTGCAGGCAGATTCTTTACCATCTGAGCCATCAGGGAAGCCCCTAAGTCTTTGGAGCTTGAGCTCCAGTTGTTGGCATTCCTTTGTCATGGTTAGACCCTCCATACTCCAAACAAGGTTTGTTGTGAAAGCCAGAAGAGTTTACAGAGGAAGGCAGCCAAGCCTTTCTGATTAGCAGTCCAGGAGAGGGCTGCACCAATAAGAAAAGCATCCATTAAAGCCAGACCTTTGTGTTTACATAATCAATAGGCTCTTGATCTAGATTCCTGGAGATGTGTCTGGTTGGGTAGGTGTGGTTTTATTTTTTTGGAGGTGTTTTTTTCGCCTGCCTTCTAAATAATATGTAATTTCTCCAGGCCAAGAAATAAATTGAAAGGATTTAGAGGGATTTGCTTATCAGTGGAACACCACGTAGTATTACATTCCTCCTGCTTTGGGGAAGGTACATTGAAGTTTGGTTAATCTTCTGTGGTTCAATACTCCTCTTCCCTCTGTCAGGCTGCCTTGAACAACAGATAGATTAATCCCCCTCTACCTACTCTCTTCTCCCTCCTCCCTCTCCTCTCTCTTGATCCACCCTTTTTTTTTTGAGCAGATGGAAGAAAAATCTTAAAACTGGAAAGAAAAAGAAAAAAAAAAGATATTGCATCACATTTATTTATATAATCCTACAGGACTTCAAGGATAGAAATAAAGGACTCCAATCTTTGGCCCAAAGTTTGGCTGAGCTTGGCTTGGTTTTTTATACTGTTAATTAAATCTTGAGTCTACAAAGGGATTTCCTTAAAGGTTAACTCATTAGAACAATTTATTATAAATCATGTCATTCTTTATTCTGCTCCAATAGATGTGTGGAGTGGAGGGGGGTAGCAATGTGGAGGCTATTGACAGTGGGCAGAGTTTAGAGGGAAGCTGGTGGGCTTCCCTGGTAGCTCAGAGGTTAAAGCGTCTGCCTCCAATGCGGGAGACCCAGGTTCGATCCCTGGGTCGGGAAGATCCCCTGGAGAAGGAAATGGTAACCCACTCCAGTATTCTTGCCTGGAGAATCCCATGGACGGAGAAGCCTGGTAGGCTACAGTCCATGGGGTTGCAAAGAGTCGGACACGACTGAGCGACAGAATGGAACGGTGATACCTTGGCTTGTATTCCTATACAGTCTACCATCTTTAATGATGATGAATGACTAATAAGTGTTTTGCAGTAAATGCCATTTATGAACCTCATATTAATTTCAAGTTTTTGTATTACAGTTGATGGTTTGATCATCCAGTAGTTTGTGTGTGTAATGTGGAGGGGGTATCTACTAGCATTGCTCAAAGGTTGAACTATGCAATGGCAACAATTTGATGAAGACTAGCTTAGTAAATACATTTAAATTGAGGTGGTCAAACTTTTCAAATATCATTAAAGATTATTGATTGATCTAGAGTTCTTATTTAATTAAAAGTATCCCAGACAGTCTTTTATTTTTAAATAGAGTGAGACCTTCTGTCATATGAGGTACTGAACTCTACCTCCATCTCAGAGTGGAAGTATGGAGACGAGAAAACTAAAACATCAAGCATTTGAAGAAATTTAATTCTTTTTAGCATGAAGCAGCTGCAGAGATGTATGGCTGTTTTCTGTGGGACTTCAGAATATTTATGGGCCTTTCTCTTTTCCTTTTTCACTGGGAGAAAAGCGATCATCATTCTTGAGTGTGTTATTTATAATTTCATAAAGCTGTTCTGTGGCAGGACTTATTTTATCTTGCATTTAATCTCGGTCAAATAACCGTGCTTCCAAGGAGCTGGGTGGAAAAAAAATGATTATCCCCCCCAAATGATTAGCTTATTCTCAGTAAAAGATAAAGGGCTAAAGTCTGGAATTTTGAAATCACAAATAGGTACCTGGGCAGTAAGGAGGGAGAAGAGTGAAACTCTCTTAAACTGTTCAGACCATGGCAGCAGATATTTTTCTCAGTGCCAAATAATGGGTAACAATGAAGAATGGTGTGGAACCATCCCTATACTGAGATGAGGTAGGGCCTTTCAGAGAAAATAATTAGAAGCAAGTGATTATAGAAACAATAACTCATTGGTGGAAAATGAGAAGCCAGGCTTGTGAAACTGAGGGAATTGAAAGTAAATATACCTATAAATTTACTTGGGTGGACAGAGTTTTGAGCTTTCTTCTGTCCCAGTTTATTCTAAGGTAATTTCAATAAACATTGGTAGAGGGGGAAAAAAAAGAATATAAATGCAATAAAAAATCTTTTAGGAAAGGAATAAAGAGGGCTCCTGCCAGAGAGATATTTTATTGAAAGTTATTATAATACCTATCTTTAGTTTTATGAGTCCTAATACAAAACCAAGTAATTTCAACATGTGGATTAAAAATATGAAATACATATTTTAAAAGTGGGTAGTGTGAATTATTATTTTTAATATAGGACTTGGCTAATATATTGGGACAGAAGTATATTTTCCTCCCCTTGAGAAGGTGAGTAAAGATTTTTTCATCTGCATAGTGGTGGGCGTGGGGATGGTGCAGTCAGACTCAGGCCTGTGTTCTGAAACCACGTGTATCTGCTCCCTAAGGAAATGTGACGGATGACACCGGGGAGGTGTGCGGACGGGAAGAAGGAGAGGAGTCCGTGAGGGCAGGGTATTGAATTCACGCTTATTATCCAAGTTTGCAAGAACAGCGCGATAACTCAGGGAGCTGTCATCCTGTCATTCTAGGACACCTCTTCACTCTAGCTGTCCTGTACTACTCCCGAGTATACAAATAAACTGTGCTTTTTCATGTCGCTGAGCCTTTGCAAAGACTGTCGATTTCACCTAGGATGCCCTTCTCCTCCTCAAGCTCTCAGCTTTCCCCTGCTTCCCGGCTGCCTGTCCCCGAGGGCTCATTTCCACATCCTCCTTGGCCTAGGGGCTCTCTCTCTTCCCCTGCGATTTGCTGCCTTAGTACCTGCTGCTGACTCTTGTCAAAGCATTCAGGTTGCTCTGTCAGGTTTACCCGTGTACCAGACAGGCTCTTCAGAGACTGTGAATTCCCAGGGCAAAAGAACTGCTTTGTCTATCGCTTTATCCCTCCTGGTACAAGGCTTGACACATAGGTGTTCAATAGATATTTATTAAATGGCATGAATATGAATAAATCATATATTAATAAAATGACACTGTATTAATGTATTATATATAATATAGCAATAAAATATATTAATCAGATATTAATAAAGGAATGAGTGAATTAATGAAAAAGCACCTTGATGATATAGTTACACATCGCTGAAGGTGGATCTAGTCACTCAGCCATTGAAAAACTGACTGGGGACTGCTTATGGATCGTCTCGTCTTCCTTGAATGACTTACAGATAATGTTGATGTTTGACATATAGGAACCCCAGTATGTAAACACTTTAAGCTTAGCCATTGGGAATTATGAGAGTTTTCGACAGTCATTGTGAGGAGAAAAACTGTTAAGATGACACGTAAGGCACCCTGATGAACATTTCTCACACAAGGACACAAATAGAGAAAGTTCCTAAGGCAATCCTGCTATTTGAGAAGTGTGGATGGTGGGCAGTTAGAAATAGCAGATGTCTTTAAAATATCTCTACCCTTGGTTATTATGAGTACTGAAAATTAATATGTGTTAATTGCTTAGCACAAAGCCTGACTATAGCAAGTGTTTAAGTAGTAAATTAACAGGCCTGATTTTAGAGAGTTCAAATATCTTTTCCTCTCAAGAGTACTAACTGCTCTTCTTTCTAAGGAATTATGAATATTAATGAAAAATGACTGTGATTGTAAGAAAACAGATACACTCACCAACACACTCTCTCTCTTTCTCTCTCACACACACACTCAGACACAGACCCTAGGGCTACTGCATTTATTTAAGGAGAAAAGTCCACAGTTCCAGTCTAAATGCCTGTGATAGTTGTATCCAGAGTCTGTGAAATATTCCAATAGTCAGACGTATTCCACCACCCTTGGGAGCCAATAGTTAAAGAAATGAGCCTTTTCTTCCAAGGGTAAGAGTCAGACCCTACATTTGCTTATAACTGGGGAAAGGCACAGACAAGAAATATTAAAAGCTCCTAAAAGCCTTGGGTTTTCTGAGAGTAATTTTGAGTCAAATAGACATTACTTTAGGATGTGATCCTAAGTGTATATCCAAAAGCCTTGGTTTGTAATTTTTGCTGTTGTTTTCAGGTAGCAGGAACAGAAGTTTGTTTTTTTTTTTTTTCCCTTAAATCCCTAGATATAGTGATCTTAATCCTGCCTTTTGCAAATCAAAGCTTGCTGCCACTGGCAGAGCAAGCATTTCTGAAACTTCACAGTGTTCTGTGGCAGGCATGGCTGTATCCAATGCCAGGTTCTCCAGATAAACATTGTTTTCCACAGTGGACAAGGAGGGGGTTGAGATATCTGTAATTGCTTTGGGAATTTCGGTGGCTGTGGCCATAAATGGTGATGGTGAAGTTTGAGAGACAGAAAGGAAGGGGTTGAATTCATGTAAGACCCTTGTGGAATGTCTGGACCTACAACCCTTGGAAACTGATTTTATCTTCCAATAAACTTTTAAGCTCTCTTGGCATGCTCTTGAGTATATTTTTCTTTATCACTCTTCATGGCTGATCCAACCAGAAATGGTGTTTGTATCACTATGTGGAGGTCAAGAATTATCAACAAGGAAGAGCAGTTCTAATGGGGGATAAATCAGTAAAGAGAGAGTGCAAAGGCAGATAGCAAATCTGTGTAAATCAGGAGTAGCGACCAGTTTCCATGTTCTTGTTGATTGACTGGTTGTTTGAGTTAGCTAGTTTTAATGTTTATTGAGCATGTACCATATGACAGAAACAGAGTTTCACTTTTAACATGACTTTTAAATCACATGCCCAGGTGATGACAAAAGACTCTGTTCATCCCAGTTTAGAGAAAGTAATTGAGGCCTGAAGAGGGGAAGTAACTGGCTCTCCCAACTCACAGACTGTATGTTTAGGAGCTGGGATTTGCCAACTATACTGTCTAGAGCCAGGCCCACTCTTCACGGCCCGTCTCTGGTTCTTAGATACCATGCATAGGAGCTTATGGCAAAATGTGCTTCTGTTGCCTGGGAGGAACATTGTTCTCATCCATGTACATATTTAAAAAAAAACAATCTCTGGGGAGAGGGGCGTGGCCAGTTCTCTTCACTGGAACAAGAGTGAGGATATGGGTGAGCATAGGTGTGGGGCCTGCCCTGGGGGTCAAGGCCCATTGTGGGCGCAGAAATGGAGGTAGTGACGGAGCAGGGGAGCAGGGGCTGGGGACAGTGTCACTCAAACCACAGTGGGAGAAGTTTTGTAGTGTTGGAGGAGGCTGTGGGCCTGTTTAAGTGCTGTGGGCCCTTGGCAGGTCACAAGCCATTTCCATATTAAAGAGGAAGCTAAGAAGAAAGTGGGAAATAGTCTTCAACTGCAGAACCTAGTACTTATCTTAAAAACCAAACAAAAACAAAAAAACAACTTTGCATTTATTTTTGGCTGTTAAAAATTCAGATAGTTTTTACAATGTTAAAGATTCCCCTGTGTTAACACCTTTTTGGTTTCTCTTGAAGCTTTTGCATTCTTTTCATACATTTGCTCAGTGACCTTTTTAAACTTTATTACCTGGCCTTCAATTCTTAGGGCGAGCTTGCTAGATTTTCATCAACTCAGCAGCTTTCATTCACTTCCAGTGACCAAAGCTAGTCAAGCCCTATATGGGCCATTCTGTAAGGTCCTTATAATCAAGTCACCAACAATTAATTTCCGGTTGATTACATGTTAGAAATGTATTCTCAACCTTAAGGAGATTTTTAGACCATTCCCCCTCAAGTGCTCTTTTCCATAAAATTTTAATATCAGGTATACAGTATATTTGTTTAAGAACTGTGGGCCCTTGTCAGGTCACAAGCCATTTCCATATTTAAGATCCTCCCCCTTTTGCCTACAACAATTCTTGCTGAGTGGTGTCATCCGCATAGAAAACGCATGCCTTAGTACTATCAAACAGTGATTGTGTTATCATTGTTTAGTCGCTCAGCCATGTTTGACTCTGTGACCCCGTGGACGGCAGCACGTCAGGCTTCCCTGTCCTTCACTGTCTCCCAGAGTTTGCTCAGACTCATGTCCATTGAGTCTGTGCTTGCTATCTAACCATCTCATCCTCTGTCATCCCCTTTTCCTTTTGCCTTTAATCTTTCCCAGCATCAGGGTCTTTTCCAATGAGTTGGCTCTTTGCATCAGATGGCCAAAGCACTGGAGCTTCAGCTTTAGCATCAGTCCTTCCAATGACTATTCAGAGTTGATTTCCTTTAGCCTTGACTAGTTTGATTTCCTTGCAGTCCCAGGGACTCTCATGAGCCTTCTCCAACATCACAGTTCAAAAGCATCAGTTCTCTGGAGCTCAACCTTCTTTATAGTCCAGTTCACATCCATACATGACTACTGGAAAAACCATAGCTGTGACTGTACTTTGTCAGCAAAGTGATGTTTCTGCCTTTTAATACACTGTGCAGGTTTGTCATAGCTTTTCTTCCAAGGAGCAAATGTCTTTCAATTTCACGACTGCAGTCACTGTCCACAGTGAATTTGGAGCCCAAGAAAATAAAATCTGTCACTGCTTCCACTTTTTCCCCTTCTATTTGCCATGAAGTAATGGGACCAGATGTCATGTTCTTCTTTTTTTGAATGTTGAGTTTTAAACCAGCTTTTTCACTTTCATTCTTATCAAGAATCTCTTTAGTTCCTCTTTGCTTTCTGCCATTAGAATGGTATCATCTGCATGTCTGAGGTTGTTGATATTCCTCCTGGCAATCTGGTTCAAAACTGGTAAATAGGTCTGTCAAGATGGTATATTGTCACCCTGCTTCTTTAACTTATATGCAGGATACATCATGCAAAATTCCAGGCTGGATGAATCACAAGCTGGAATCAGGATTGCCAGAAGAAATGATTGTGGCCTTTCCCCTATATTTACCTTTGCATCTGCACAGTTAATATTTATTCTCTTACCACCTTCCTTCCCTAAATGATGGGAAATGGACCTGTACTGGCCCTATCACAGCCAGAAACTCCAGAAGAGTGAGCTTATGATCTCTCTAACACAAATAGTGATACTCCGGGATACAAATGCCAGCATCAGATGCTGGAAGTGAAATGCACATGTCACTAGTGTCTAATTGAAAATAAAAATAGAATGTTTGAAAAATCTTTTTCTATTAACTTTAAGGAGGAGAACAGGGGCTAAAGTATCTCCTTGACAAGTGTAGAATAAAGATCAAGAATATGGCTTAAGGCACCTCTCTCCACTGTCAAATAAGCGAAATCAATTACCTAATGTAGTTTTTCTACTGTGCTTGCTGTGTTCAGCAATTCTATGCCTCCTATGTCTATTTCAAGAAGGACATTGTCTGGAAACACTAAGCATATGGGTTGTCATAGGTATTCATTTTCTAGGGCTGCCATAACAAAGGACCACAGTTCAGTTCGATTCAGTCACTCAGTCATGTCTGACTCTTTGCAACCCCATGAACCGCAGCACACCAGGCCTCCCTGTCCATCACCAATTCCCGGAGTCCACCCAAACCCATGTCCGTTGAGTCAATGATGCCATCCAACCATCTCATCCTCTGTCGTCCCCTTCTCCTCCTGCCCTCAATCCTTCCCACCATCAGGGTCTTTTCAAATGAGTCAGCTCTTTGGATCAGGTGGCCAAAGAATTGGAGTTTCAGCTTCAACATCAGTCCTTCCAATGAACACCCAGGACTGATCTCCTTTAGGATGGACTGGTTGGATCTCTTTGCAGTCCAAGGGACTCTCAAGAGTCTTCTCCAACAGAGTGGCTTGAACAAGAGGGATTTATTTTCTCACGGCTCTAGAAGCTGGCATTCTGAAGTCAAGCCTTCCTCTGAGGTCTCTCCCCCTGGTTTATAGATGGCTGTCTTTACCCTGTGCCTTCCCGTGGTCTCCCCTCTCTGTGTGTGTGTGTGTGTGTGTGAGAGAGAGAGAGAGAGAGAGAATCTCTTCTTTTTGTAAGGAGAGCAGTCATGTTGGATTTACTTACCCAAATGATCTCCTTTTAACTTCATTGCCTCTTTAAAGACCCCATCTCCAAATACCAGTCACATTCTGAGGTACAAGGGGATTAGAACTTTAATATACGAATTTGGGAGAGGACACAGTTCATTCCATAGCATCCTATCAGAAGGGGATGCAAGAAGCCTACAGGAGCTACCAATGCAGGTTTTAAATAAGATGTATGTGTTCAGATCTTCACTATGTGTTTTACTAGCTGTGAGTCTTTTAGCAACTCACTTAACCTCTCTGAACTTCAGTTCTCTTTAAAAGTATAATAATTATCCCTGTCCCAAAGGATCAGTGTGAGAATTGTGTCTCATTAATTAGTAATAACTGTAACTAGTAAGCCTGTATATGTGTCTAGCAGAGCATCTGACTTGTAATTGCTTTTCCTCTGGAATATGGATTGAGACTTCAGTGCCTTGGGAATAATAAGACTAGCAAGTCAGTTAATACTATTAACATCAGGAAGTAGAAAGCAATGAGCATTTGTTGAACAACTGCTGTATTTTGAATACTCGTGCACAAAGTAGGACAAAAGTTTGGTTTTTAGACAAGAGCTGTAGATTAATGATTGATTGGTTGATTTAAAGAGTATTTATCGTGCATGTAGTATGTACCAGGTACAGAAAGTAGTCTTATTTACTGTCTAGCAAGAGCCCTTCTCACTGACCATGCCCACAATCCTTTATATTTCTTGCAGCAGCAGATTCCCTATCTTTGGGGCATTTCTGCAGGATTCAATAGGAAAAAAAAAAAAATTGTCTCAAATTGAATTACTACTGTTCCAATCAGAAATTTTGTGCTGTCTTCAGATACAGCCTTACCTGTGTCCACAGGCTGTCTTGTAGTGTCTGTCTGCTGGTTCACATTACTAATTCAGCTAATTGCGGCAATTACATGAAGAAATCGCTGATGGCAAGAGAAGTCATTATGCTATTCCCGAACAGACTGCCTTCCACGGCGTTCATTAATTACGCCAGCCTATAGATTCACGACCACCAAATCATACACTTGAGACTGCATACCATATGCACGGAAACTCTCTCCAAGCTGCCGAGCGTTTCTGTGCTGGCTTGCTCTCTTGTATTGCCACCATCTGCAATAGCCCTTCTCCTGCCCTTCTGATTCTCAAAATTGAAATTCAAGTCAGGATAGACTCAGGCTGCAAATGTGATCTATAGGGTCGGGATAGGCTTGAGCCTCCTGGAACCACCTTGGGTTACTCAGCTTTCCATGAGACCCACCCAGAGTGTCTGGACCCAGAGCCATCCACAGCTACACAGGAGTTAAAATTCTCTACCCTACAGCATGCCCTCTTCTGAGAAAAGAGACAGTAATGATGATGGAGGCAGGACACGATGATAAGTCTTTGGTGCTTTTGTTCACTGGTTTCCTTATCTCTCTCTCTCTCTCTTCCCCATCTCATTATTTTTTCTTTGACATGCACAGCCAACATCAGATGACCTTGTTTCATCTGCTGAATGTTCGAGCGATGACGAAGACTTCGTTGAATGCGAGCCGAGTACAGGTAGGTTAGGTCAGTCTTGCTTTGCTTGCTTTATTTTTTCATTTGCAAAAAACAATATATACATATATGTGAATATACATGTGTTTTATATATATTATAGTGTGTTAGTGTGTGTATTTCCTATATCTATATATGTATCCAAATACATATATAAATATCACTGTATAATCGAAAGCATCAAATCCCATGGAAGGAGCCATAAGACCCTGGGGAAATTTAAAGTCAGTTTCTTGACTAGCTAAAGAAAACGCAGTAGGACATAACATTGAGCAATTAGACACCCAGATTAACCACCAGAAGAAACAGAAAATGTATAGCAGCCAGTGGCAGCTATGAAACTGACAGGGGGTGAGGGCATGAAGACTTCTATATTGGATTGACGTAAAAAAACCAACAAAACATAAAGCCAAAGTGGAGCCATAAAAGTGATTTCATCCTCATGAGCTGTTCTGACTCTTCAGTGGCAAACAAACAAAACCAACACCAAACAACCAAAAAAAAATTTTTTTCCATGGGATTTCAACAGCAGTTAACATGGTATTATATTTATACTAATTTTGTTCATTGTGTGTTTAGAGAATTTGTGCAGCAGTATAGCATAGTACATACAAAATTAGTACAGAACCATGCCATGTCAACAGCTGTGATGCTTCAAAATGTATCTACTGTGCTGAAGTTGAGAGGACTTTGGCAATTAGCAGCTTCAATGTATTCCCCATTTGCACCCAGATACATTTCAATGTTTTATGGTCTTCCTTTATAGTGAGCTATATACGATATAATGTCCAGCAGGCAACTGCAGTCCCTAATTATTTCCTATCAACTTTCCCAAGTCGTCTGTTTTGAGACTTGCTATAAGTTAAAAATTTACATTTATATATATAATAGAGAACAGATATCATCGAATTTCTGTGTATGTTTAATAGCATTTCAAAGCTGGAGTTGGGTTAGGATCTTATTTCTTCAAAGGCTAAGAGAAATAAATAGAATTTTCTAGTTGATTGTTTGGGTTACTTTATTTTTATTCTCCTAAAGAAAAGGAGAGTCCTTAAACAGTTTTTTTTTTTTGTTAATTCTAGAGAAATTTAAGATTCATGAAAAAATATTAGTATAACAAAAGTAAAATCTTCCATTTGTTATCCTAAAATGATTTACAGATTTTATAGAGCCTGACTGGTTGGTGTCTTGCAAGTGGCTTTGGATCCAGGAAGTTCTCTGGGTTTCTGTTCTTAGCATAGGGACAAAGCAGTGATATGTAGGGCCTTTTCTTTCTGGAGTGTGTTCTGTTTCTTTGGAAGCTCAGTTGTGTGGGAGGAAAGTAAGTGTGACCTGGTTAGTCAGATTTTTTTTTTTTCAAACTTTGAGTCATAATATGGTATTAAGTGAGGTTTTAACTCTAAAGGGAGGATGCATCCAATCCATACCAGAACAGATTTTCATTCATTCATTTAATATTTCTGAGCCCTCAGGCAGGATACAGTGCATCTCCAGATTTCAATCTTTCCTGTTCTAAGGGTTTTCACAAATGAGCTGTTGGAAAATAGAATATAGAGCTTTACGATCTAAACTACCTCTCCCGCAGAATTCAGTTCAACAAATATTTTTTGAGGGTCCCTGGTGTATGCCAGGTATGTGTGAGATAATAAGAATTTAGCTATGAATATGGCATGATCTCCAAGACGTATGTTAAATTAACTGATTTAAGATACTTAGACTTTAATTTGATTCCCTATTCACCCTCTATCTGGTTTTCTTGCTTTCATAGCAGGGATATCTATATATACGCAACAATGTTTATCAGATCTTTAGATTATAAAATCTAGACTTGATCATTCTGAATCATCACGCCTGTCTTCCCCTACTACCTCCACACCCCCACATACGTACACACAACAGACATCTCCATAGCAACATCCATCAGAAGACAGAGGGCTTTTCTAGATCTCCGATTCATGAGATCTGCAGGTTGTGAGTATACGTTACCATTTGGTATCGAACATAAACAGGCCAAAACCTGAAAAGCCCCAGACGAAGTCCGTTTGCTTTTTTAGTGGCTATGCAGGTGTTTTATCTGATTCAAAAGCAGAGGACAGAAATTCAATACCAGCATTTCTTGAGTGATATTATTACATGGGGCAGGTAGTGGAATAAAAACAATTTTTAAAACAATCTATTGTGTTCTGCAAGGGAGCATGGGAAGGAATATGTAAATAAAGCAGGTGACAGAGAGCCCATCCCAAAGGAGTTAACATAACAGCTAAGAGACTGGTATAAATCCCCTTTGCCCAGGATTATTTAACTGATCACAGTTGAAGAATGAATGTTTTTTCTTTCTAAATTTAACTCCATAAAGTATTCCTGGTAAGGGATTCAGATGCACAGGGGAAAAGTCAGAGGCATATTTAATGCAAGAAGGAGATAGATATTCCTGTTGATGCAGAAGCTTTGCCTTGGGGGCCTGATTAATATGATGAAGATTACATGCATAGAGCTATCAAGTTCTTTTTTGCATTGTATGAGAACTATCTCTATAGCCTTCAGATTTTCCAGAAATAATGCAGATTAAAAATCAGAAACATTCAAACCAGTTGTTTCCAAGGCTGGATTTTGCACTGCCTGAAGAGAAGTCTTCCATTGCCCATACACCAGTAGATAATGGTTACTTTTGCATAACTTTGAAGTAAATTGCTAGCCTTGAGATTCTATGCGAATACTGCAATTCAAATTCTTGTTTTGAACCTTCTAATTCACTACCTCAGTTTCTAAAATTTTATTCTCTTCTAGACCTGATGTTTACTGTAAATACACTAGCTTTGGCTAATCCTGTATCATACTTGAAGTTACTTTATCTTCTCTCACTGTGTCAGCAAATTTATAATTTTCTAGGCTCTCTCAGTTATAAGGCATTTCACTTCTGCAAGTTCTTTCCTGATTAAGTTAGGTCCATTAGATGCTCTTGCTTTTCATAAATTTGGGCAGTCTAGTATATGTTATATTCAACAACTTTTATTTTCATATGGGCATCAAATTTTAAATGAAATGATTTTTCATATTTAATTTTATTTAAATCAAAATGGACTTTATTGCTGCTAGTTTTGAGCCAGATATAAGGAAATGATTTGTATACTGACAACCCACTTTGGCATTTAGGGATCACTCTGGTTTGGTGTAGCTTAGTCATATCATGTTTAGGGACCACTTACATTTTTTAGCTTGGCTGATGAATCTGGAAACCTCATAAATCCATTAGATCTCACATTTTCTCTGTATATGTTTGCTGGAACATATGTAAATGAGTTTTTTAAAAAGGCTAAATCACGAGAGCAAGGCACAGAGTGAAAGCTCAGTTAGTATTTGCTGACTGAATTTATATGATTCTCAAAATAACTCATGACCTTAAATTAAAATTGGAGATTTTTCATATCTCTCACTTCATCTCCCTTTAAACAATAAATAAAACCAGTTGGATTATTTAAAATATATGCTTTCATACAAGTATCACCCTAACAAAATCCACATTTCTTTAGCAAAAACAATTCTCTACCACATCCCTTCTTTTGCTGAGAATTAGACCATTTTATAGTGAGTTGCAGGGAAAATTGCATTTTCTTAACATTTGCTTTGAGAACCCAGAATTGAAATTGTGAACTATAAAATCATAATGAGTCCATCTGTAGCAATAAAAATATTCAGAAGAATAGCTATCTAAGTACCTTAAGTTGAGGATCAGGATTTTATCTTTACTAATTTGTAAACATTAATTGTGTCCCCTACAAAAGAAGTATTTAATAGTTCAGATTTGTGCCTTTGCATATAAATGCCTCTCCTCCCAACTATACGTCTGTTGATATTAAATTGTGTAGTAAGTGCATATTTCATTGTTGATTACCTCTTTGTGATCAACAACACAGCAACAACAACAAAATAAAGAAGCTGGAGAGGATTCAAATAACTACGAATTCAAATAGCTACAATTTTCTCGTGATTGTGGAAGTCAAGTAAAAATTAAGATCTTTAGTAAGATTGCCTCCATGATCTAAAATATGGGAATGAATTCTAAAATTCAGAGTGATAGAATTCACTTTTCATTCCTTGTCTCTCCCTCTCCCAACTTCTATGCCTAGTGTCTCCATCTTTAGGAAAAAAATAAAAAACCATCAAAACGAATGTATTGTCAGATTGGCTTTTGCATAGTTAAAAACTACCAATTGTCTGAATTTTGTGTTTTACGGTCTTAAGATTGGAAAAATCCTGGGGGCAGGGTATATAGAGCAGAGGGAAAAAAAAAATAAAAAGAAATGCCTTTTACACCTGAGCAGTGGGTATGGCAGTAATTAACAACTATATTGATTCATCCAGCCATTATCCAAGGATACATGTTTCTAGTTGTCAATTAGCCAGGTTTCTTGCCTCCACTTATCTTAAATGTCCTTTGATCACATCTCAAGGGACCAGCACTTCCCCCAGCGGGTAGACAGTAACAGGAAGTGAAGATGAAACGCATTCATCCATCGGTAGGACTGTGCTAAACAGCTTCCATGATGGTGGCATTGAGGGAGACATTTAAGCCAGTGGCAGTGATCTGGATCACAAAATAACTGCTCCCAGAGTGATTCTCAATGTGTTTTCACCCCTCACAACTCCAGTCCTCGCCTTTGCATTTGGTGTTACTGCTGCTTTGTTCCTCTTTGTTCGTCACACTTCAATATCCAGCCCATTATAGGGGAATTTAAATTTTGTAAAACACCAAGAATTTACTCCTATTAGCAGCAGCAGCAGCATGTTCTCCAGGTGGAACTGGGTTCTTAGTCTTTATCAGTTTGAGGTACTTCCAAAAAGTATTTATAATATGAAAATCTGGCACTGAATTGTTAAAAGCTCACCAAATCCTTTGAGTTTTTATTTGCTGGGACATTGCGGAAAGTGCAACTGAAGTGTTAAGACAGTAATAGTTTTCTAATAAAGGATAGGAAGAAATAGAGCATTATTTTTCAGAACTCATAGAGGAAAAATAATAAATGTGCTGATTATCAACCTTAAATAGGATGTTGGTAATCTTCAGGTTTACAGAAATGCATTTTGTCATTAGTGGCTCTAGCAAGCTCTAAGAGTTATCAACTTGTACATTTTTATTACAAAGAAATTGATTTTTATTTAATTTTAGATTTTTCCATATGGAAACTCATGATTGGTAAATAGAATTATGTTTAAAAAGCATCAGTCAAGTAGCTATTCAGTGTATAATAGAATAGTAAATGCCTAAATAAAATGCCATTGAGCTTCCCTGGTGGCTCAGTGGTAAATAATCCACCTGCCAGTGCAAGAGACATAGATTCGAGCCATTATCCAGGAAGATCCCACATGTTGTAGAGCGATTCAGCCCATGCACCACAGCTATTAAGAGTGTGCTCTAGAGCCCGGGAGCTGTAACTCACCCCATGTGTTGCAACCACTGAAGCCCACATGCCCTGGAGCCCACGCTCCTAAAAAAGAGACGCCACCACAATGAGAAGCCTGCACGCTACAGCTAGAGAAAAAGCCCGTGCAGCAACGAAGACTCAGCACAGCCAAAAATAAATAAAATTGTATTTTTAAATGTTATAGGAATGTCTGAGTATCACAGTGTCCAGAATTCACCTTGAATTTTAGGGTCTGCTTAAAAATATTTTGAATAAAGGTAGAATAGAAGAAATCTGAGAAATGCTTTAGCTTTGGAAAGAGGAATGTAAATAGATGTAAATTTCATTAATGAATCATTATGGACTGTGGACATGTATTAGATTAGAGCTGTAACGTCCAATGTATGTAAAGCAAGCAACTGTTCACATATGTAGATCTATTCTAAGTCCTGCCAATTTTTAAATTTTCTTCACTGATTCGTAAATAAATAGAGCACATTCATGGGTGTATAGCGTTCTTAATTTACTGGTGTAGTTTCTGTCTTTATTCATTAACTCACTTAGAGATAAGTTGTATTACTTTTTTATAACCCAACTCCATCCTAGCCCAATCTAATTTTTAAGCATATGGCCTTTAATCTAATGTGGCCTTTAAATCCCTAATGGTAAAATGCTTTGAAAATTAGAACAATAATAAAAATATAAGTATAGAAAAATCTACTAATTGGCAATTAGGCACTTGATAGTGCAGGAATGGTGTTCATAAAATGTGTTCAGGATTTATCATCATAGATTTTATAAGCAAAACAAATAAATCTAATCACAAAAACGATGCAAATGAAAACAGAATTCTATTTATCTCTGTTACCCAAGATTTCTTGGTGATGTTGAAAAGGAAAAGGGATCAATAATATTAACGTGTAACTTTCCATTTGATAGTTTAATGAATCACTTATTTATGCGATAATCTTTAGTGACTACTGTGTAGAGACACGAGAGCAGATCCCAGGAAAATAAAAGAGGAGACTCTTTCCATGAGTTCATAGTCTATTAGGGAAGTCAGATACAAAACTGCGAGGATAAAAGGAAGGGAGGGGTAAGAAGAAGAGAAACAGTGGAGACAGTGAATGGAAGTGCTGGAATGTTATCAGCAGCAGCAGAGCTCTCGCATTCCGCACTTGGCACACCCTCCCAAGGTCAGGCGAGAAAAGCCACAGAGCATGTCAACTTGCGCAGCACCACGTAACCCCAAAGAGCTTTCTTCTACACCTTAAGTTGGGGGCACAGAATCTCTGACTCATTATGATTGAAAAATTAGTACTGAACATATACAGTATTACCTAGAACTTCTTAGGTAATAGGCAAAGGATGGACAGGCTGAAAGAACTCTAAGCCAGACTCATGAGAACTTCCTGATTTCAAATGCCAGTGCAAGCAGTTGATAAGGAGTGAGCTTAATGCAATCATTAAGCAAGTCCCCCCTCCCTGAGAAAGCGATTAAATAAAGAGGGATTGGGTTTTAAAAAGAGAGATTTTTAATGGGTTTTCTTTGATTCTTTGTGTTCTCTATTTTCTCTCCCATAAGCCCCGTACATATACTGTGTGTACATATATATATATTTATGTATGTGTGTATACTGAATATGAGGTGCCTATCATTCCTTATATATGTAGGCACAGTATGTTGTATTAGACTAATGGAAACAGAGATTAACAACAGCCCCTGCCATCAGCCATGTGTTTACACAGAAATTCACACCATCATTCTTACATCCGCCAACATAGACATGCATGATACTGTTTTAACTTGGCAAAAAAGCATGTTAATTTTTTTAGGGTTTTGTTTTCTTCTTTATCATAATTATAATGATGATTCCATAATTCAGTTATCTTTGGGAGGGGTGGAGAGAAAAAATTATACAGATATATCTATCCATATATGCACATCCCTGTGTATATATAAAAATAGATATATACTTTGTATATATTTGAAGAACGTTTTCTGTTGTTTCACCTCATCTTGTGCCGCATGAATTTTTGGTGGTTCAATTTACTTTATTTTGTTTCGATTCATATTTAATATTTTGGTCATTATGGCTATTTTTAACTCATTGCTATACTTTTATGAGTCATTATTCTTTCAATACTGAGAGCTATATAAATATACAAATCAACAAAGGCAACAAAATCTTTTCTTGCCATCCTAATCTCGAATTTCTCCCTCTTCAGCGTATCCCTCCAGTCTTTATGCTCAAAACAAAACAAACCCCAATGAAATCCAAGAAAGTTGTGTACAAAAGAATGAAGTACTTTGTTTTCCTCTTCTTTCTACTATATATATATTTTTTATTTTAATGTTCTTCCTTTCTCCTTTTTATTTTTCCTTATATCTGCACAGGCCACTTGCCTTTACTCTCCCCTTTATGACCATACATTTTATTGAAAAAAGGACAAGTGAGTCAGAAAAAGATAATAATAATAAAAGAAACACATGCCGAAAGAGCAGAGAAACATCCCTCTCCACAAATTTCAGATGGCATAAAAAGAATTTTATTGCGGATATAGACTATTGGTTGTATCTTTTGTTTCCGGACAAGCCCAGGGTCATTGTGTGGCATGCAGTGAGAGTTCTGTGGCTAATCAACTAACCGTGGCCTCCATCACCAGTGCATGGGCTGTCATGACGCCATCTGCTGTGTTTCATCCAACTGACACATCCAGGCTAACCCAGCAAGTCCAGTGTATGAGTTGTGGGGTAACGGTCCTCTGTAGTCACACTCTCATGGGTCCTCGTTTTTATCATGTCTCCATGGGGTCACGCAGCAGCCCCAAGAGCTGCTCTCGCAGCATCTCTGTCTGGTTCTGTCCTTGTGCTTGCTGTCCTTGGCACAGCGGTCAAGCATGCGTCTCGTCTGGCACATCTGTCTTGCCATCTTGTCTTGGAGTCCACTGTCCTGGTGTCGTTCCGTGATTCTGTTCTCTGTAATATGTGGTTTGAAATCCTCTCCCTTTCTTTCTCGCTCCCCTATTGTTTCAACTTTTAACCTTGCCCTTAGGGAACTTCACAAAGAAGCAAAACAAATTTTCAGTCGAATTGTAAGGCTGATAACTGGTTTGCATCTGGAAGTCATAAGTTGCGCTTCTTACCTGGCTAAGGAGGCAGAACTTACAGTGGGGAACTATTAAGGATTTGCTAAACAACCACCCCATGAACAACAATAAGAAACCCTTGTTGATTTCTTTGGCATGATTTAGTGATTTTCCTGTTACAGGGAGTTCGTGTAAGAGCAAATTTCCAAGGAGTTTTCCCATAGAATATCAATCTTCTAGTTAAACATTTTCTTCAGGAACAGATCAAAGGAAAAATTTTTCAGCAAATGTTACTGAGGAGCATTATCATTTCTGCTACATAGAGCAGTGTCTGTTCCTGAATCGGTGAGGAATTTGTGAAAATATGAAAGTACTTGATTATAAAATTTATTTATGTGTTTTAACCTAAAATATAAATGTGTTTGGCGAGTCATCCAAGAGAAAGGAGAAAAAAAAAACTCACTGGTTCTACCTCATGCATATTTCAAGGTAAGATTATCTTTTGATCTCTCTTAGTCAAATGATATACATTTTACTTTATTTTTTAATTCATGGAAGCATTGAAAGCCAACACTTTAACTCAGACCCAAGTTCTTTGTGTTTTTCTCTTTCCAAAGAATAAGACATACACGGTAGATTTAGTTCTGAGAACTGAGTCTGAATTCTGAGTCTGAATTTCTTGAGAGAGAAGTGGAAGAAAGTACCCAGGTAATTATTCAGATACTGGATTATACCTGTGAATATCCAGGGAATTTGCTGCCTAACTTGGAATGCTTTGGTTTGTTAAATACCAAAAGTGTGAAAATGAATCTTTGGAACAACTGCCGTCTCCTTACCCACAGAGGTTGAACAAGAGTATAAAATAGGTCTAAAATGAATTGCTAGACTGATTTTTGAAATAGGGTCCTATGATTAAAAAGCTCATCTTTTTTTAACATGAAGAAGAGAAAGTGTTTCAAGGCAGATGGTTTTACGATGAGATGTTTCAGTCATGTCCGTGTAGGTCTGTTCTATTCTTAAGGGTATAAACAAGGGCAACGGAAGAGGAAATTTGTGAGCTCTATGGACTAAGAACTTTCTAAGAAGGAAGGAAGGGAGAGATTGAAGGAGGAAAAGAGAGAAGGCAGGGAAAGAGAGCGGGGGAAGGAATGGAAAGGGGGGGAGGACAGGGGAGGGAGGGGGCATTGCTGACCAGTCAGATCCAGCAGTGTGTTCATATTTACGAACCAGCACTCACGTAGATACACGCCACCGTGATCTGTAGTGTGTGGCGGTTTCTGTCCTATAAAATATTCCCACTCTGGCTGATTTCAGGCCACTGATATCACAGTATTAAACTCAGAATTAGGAAGTAACGCTCAAGAGCACCCACTTTCACCATACAGATGTGATAGATATCAAGGATTTCAAGAGCAGACATAATCGTAAAACACAGTAAAGTAATTAGAAAGGAATGGGTTTTAAGCTTTTATTACCTTTGGTTTTCATCTAACGTATCCGATTATGGCTGTGTTTTAACAACCGACTTGGAAAATTCCTGAAAACGTAGCAATCGGAGATCATGAGCCGGCTCTAAGATGGCACTGGCCCAGGCACCCTGCTGTGCCAGGTGCATTCAAGCGTGCTGTTTTTATTTAAATCTCACTTTCAGTTGTTAGGGCGTAGAAACTATTGTGGCCATCTTACAGTTGAGGAAATCGGGACTCACAAAGTTTGCTTTTCCAAGGTTGCATACCCGCACATGGTGGCAGAGGTAAGAGGCAGCCCCAGATCTGTTAGGAAATGGATAACTTTTATTTCTATTGCAGTGTGCACAGAGGACTGGGCTTGAACACTTATTAGAGCGCTAAATTTTAGAACTGCGACAGGCTCGTTTGTGGAGCTTTGACTAATTTTGTTTCCTCAAAATAGAGTTGCCAAAAATTCCTCCCTTAGTAACACTGAAGATGAACAGGATATTTCTTAGGCTTCCAAGTTTTGTTTCATGAGCTTTGGAAAGACGATAATAGATGCATTTCTTAGCACATAATTATAATGTGCAGCATCCTTCTATTACTTGGTTATGTTTTTCTAACTTTTAAAATATAATGAACTTTCTTCAGTTACAGCACTTGATGCATGATAATTATCCAGCTTCACAGTGAAATGTATCAGTGCCCTTAACTTCCACATTTTATCATAAACTAGTACATTAATACTTAAAACAGCATGAGAACTATCGTTTCGCAGAAGATGCATCTAAAAATGTAATTTTACTGTTAGATGCTTAATCGCTGCTTTGTGAAAGAGTTTTGAGAAATCTGGGAAGTAAAAAGGGAAGTATGGATCTTATTCGCTTTTCTGGTTTGATGAGATAGAGTCTCTGGTTGAGATGCTGATGATACAAGCTTTAACTTTGATATAACGTCAGGTTACCTGCCCCTCTGGTCAGCTTTCAGTGACAGCACATACAATATTGAATAAAGTCCCTTGAAGTTATGTCTAGGACTTCAGGGTTTCTCTTTGTTCCTTCACTAAGTATTCATTGAGCATTTACTGTAGGCTCGTATAGTTCTAAATACTTCACTTCCTTAGCCCCTGTAGCAATCCCGTGAGGGGCTTTGTCGTCATCTCCATTTAAAGATGAGTAAGCTGAGGCACAGAGGAGCCAGACAGATGTTCCACACAGGAAGGAAGCGGGGAAATGGGATCTGAACTCACCCCAGCTTGGCCCCAAATACACACAGGAATCACTACGTTAGTACTGTCTCTTATTATATAGTATTCTCCATTGATGTATGCTGGCTCAGAGATTAAAGAGTCTGCCTCCAATGCAGGAGACCCCGGTTCGATCCCTGGGTCGGGAAGATCCCCTGGAGAAGGAAAAGGTAACCCACTCCAGTATTCTTGCCTGGAGAATCCCATGGACGGAGAAGCCTGGTTAGGCTACAGTCCACGGGGTCACATAGAGTCGAACACGACTGAGCGATGGAACGGAAGGGACCTCTTTAATAATAATGAAAGAAGGTTTGTGTATTGAGTGTTTTAAATGTCTGGTAAATACTTGTTAGATGGATTAATTATTGTGCATCTGAAAAGCTATGAAAAGCTTGGTTGATAGGGGTTATGAAATTGTTTAGTGATGATTTAGCCAAACAACTATGATTTAAATGACTTACCCTGGCTTCCTGCAAGATGGAATGGTTCCAGTATTCTGGATGAAAACCATCACTTACATGAGATTAGTCCCTCTTGATGTCACGTAGGTGATAGTTTGTGCAGTGGGGGCTTCTATCTCACTGCTCATCAGCAGACCTGTTGAGAATGTATGATCAGGTAACAGCCACCTCTAACTGATGTTAGGACTCTAAGAGGGTTTCCCTGGTGGCTCAGTTGGTAAAGAATCTGCCTGCAGTGCAGGAGACTCAGGTTCGATCCCTGGATCAGGAAGATCCCCTGGAGAAGAAAATGGCAACCCACTCCAGTATTCTTGCCTGGAAAATCCCATGGACAGAGGAGCCTGGCGGGCTACAGTCCATGGGGTTGTGACAGTCGGACATGACTCAGCGACTAAACCACGTAGGACTCTAAGAGTAGATGCTCATAGTGAGAACTCTGGTGAGACGCTGTGTTTTCATTTCCAAGATGATTATATTCTTCAGAGCACAGTGTTTTAGATGTTACAGCTAATAGAAAGCAAGAGTAAGTGAACGAGTATCTGAGAGGATGTGTTTCTTCCCTTAGCCCCTTTCTTGACATTTTTAAAATTCCTACTCGTATGTTTATCTTCTCTTTCATTTCCCCCACATCCTTGCATTATGTCTCAAATGATTAAAAAAAACAAAGGAAAAATGAAAACAAAACAAAAAACCCCAAACCATTTCTAGGCCCTTGACTTGTCTATGCAAGCAAAGAATCTTAAAGGAGTTATTGAGAACTAAAATTCACAATGAAATAGAAAGTACCTTTTGAAAGCTGAGCTTGCTTTTATTAGACTCTTGACAGGGAAGTATAGCTTGCTTCAGTATCTAAGGGTCTCATTACAAGTTATATCCATCCTGACCGATCTGGAAGCCTAAACTGGAAATTTTGTAAAGCTGAAAATGTTTGAGGACCCTTTGCCGTCGAGTTCTGCTTTCATCTTAGCTTTGAAGCAGAGACCCCCATTTTACTAAAAGAGGGGTATGGAAATATTTTATTGCTGTGTGTTCAAATTGTCAGCCTAATCACCCAGAGCAAAGACCAACCGACTTTTTTTTTTTTTGTCAAGACCCAGAAAGTAAATATTCTAGACTTTGAGAGTCTCACAGTCTCTGTGACAAAGACCAAACTCTATTGCTGTAACACAGAGACAGCCATAGACAATACATAAATGAATGATTATAGCCGTGATTCCATATAACTTAATTTTAAAACGCAGGGGTCCAGTGCTTAGGACTCCACACTTTCTCTGCCAAGGGCCTGAGTTCAGTCCCTGGTCAGAGAACTAAGATCGTATAAGCTGTGCAAAGTGGCCAAAAAAAAAAAGAGAAAGCAGACATCAAGCTGGGCTTGGACATTTGCTGAACCCTGATCTAGAGAAATCTGATAAGTTAGGAATTTCTGGTCATTTTCTTTTTTTTGGAAAGATGTTTCTTGATATGGACCATTTAACAAATCTTCATCGAATTTGTGACTGTACTGCTTTTGTTTTATGCTTTGGTTTTTTGGCCACAAGGCATATAGGATCTTAGCTCCCCCATCAGGGATCAAACCTGCACCCTCTGCCTGGGAGGTGAAGTCTTCACCACTGGACTGCCAGGGAAGTCCCTCGTTTCTTTTTTTTAAATAGATGAATCCTTCTTGCCCATTTTATCCATCATCCATCACATGCTCAGTCGTGTCTGAATCTTTGCAGCCACCTGGACTACAGCCCACCAGCCTCCTCTGTTCATGAGATTTCCCAGGCAAGAATACTGGAGTGGGCTCCCATTCCCTTCTCCAGGGCATCTTCCCGACCCAGGGATCAAACCCACATCCCCTGTATCTCCTGCATTGCAGACAAATTCTTTATGCTATAGTCAAGCGTAATAACCAGAGAAGGTAATGGCAGCCCACTCCAGTACTCTTGCCTGGAAAATCCCATGGACGGAGGAGCCTGGTAGGCTGCAGACCATGGAGTCGCTGAGAGTCGGACACAACTGAACGACTTCACTTTCACTTTTCACTTTCATGCATTGGAGAAGGAAATGCCAACCCACTGCAGTGTTCTTGCCTGGAGAATCCCAGGGATGGGGGAGCCTGGTGGGCTGCCATCTATGGGGTCGCACAGAGTCGGACTTGACTGAAGCAACTTAGCAGCAGCAGCAGCAAGCTTAATAAATACTCATTGAGTTCCCCACGAAGCACATAGGCTATGGAGGGGCATTGAATACTCATTTCTCACCATTGTTTTCAGTATACCATTAGCTCACATATGAAGCAAGATGAGAAAACTAAGCAAACCTGCACAATCTGGGTCCCCTCCCCACAGCATGTCCACTGAAATGTTTGTAAGTGCTTGATTTTTGCCATTCCTTCTGCAAACCTGGCTTTTGCTCTATGCCTCCACTGGGGCGTGGGCTGCCTCCTCCGAGCTTTTAGACCTCTTTGGCAGCAGTTTCTTTGAACTCCAGCCCACATACTGTGTCACATCCCAGTAATTCTTCCCCAAGCCTTGGCTGTGGGTTATTGAGCTGACAAACGTCTAAATGACTGAGATATGATATTTGCAACCTGCTGAGAACCTCTTCTTTCCCTGTACTTTTTGATTTGTAGCTTTGTAAGTTTTGTGGGGAAAGTGAGAAAAATTCTTGGTGACAGAGGCAGTGAACGGAGAGAACAGAATTGAAGGGGCACGATACATAGGACTGGGCTTCCCAGGTGCCTCAGTGGTAAAAGAATCTGCCTGCCAATGAAGGAGACACAGGAGACACAGATCCAGTCCCTGGGTCAGGAAGATTCCCTGGAGAAGGAAATGGCCACCCACTCCAGTATTCTCTGGGACATCGCATGGACAGAGGAGCCTGGCGGGCTACGGTCCATGGGGTCACAAAGAGTCCTAAATCACTGAGTGACTCAGCAATATATAGGACTCTTTCCGGCATTGTAGACAGAAGCATTTATTTATGTCTTAGTCTTCTGAATGTCAGAGAAAAAGGATTATACAGGAAGGTGCAGGAAGGAGCATCCAATATCCTGAGGATAAGAAAGTGTTCCACCACCTGGCAGGAGATGAGACCAGAGGAAAACTAGGAAAATACAGGTACAAAGCCACCCTTAGAGTTACTACAGAAGTGGTGGTTGTTACTTAAGGATTTGATTCCATAAATGAATGCTCAGTCCCTTTATCATCTTTAACATTAGAAATCTGTGGCAAAGACTTGTATATGAACCACATCAAATAAACTATGAAACCAGTTCCTAATGTATCCCAAACCCAGAGGGAGCCTAAGATTAACTTTTAGAAGCCAGGACCCTAAGTAATGACATTAAGAGCTTTCTCCATTAGCAAGACCCCCCCTGGTGTGGTACTGTGCCTGGAGTTGTCAAGTTCTCAACCAGGGCTCCAAAAGAAAGCAAAGACAAAATGCAGAGCTGATGGAGAAAGGGAAGCCATTTGGAGGCACTTTGGGGACAGGAGGTGCTCGGATTGAGTTTTAAAACAACATAGCTTAGAGTTAGTGTTTTAAAAGCCTCTGAGATCAAAGGACTTATAGAAAACAAGAGTAAAACAAGGATAAATTAAACACTATTGATGACCCGATAGGGACATAGCCAAATGCAGTAAAGTGAATGTCTTTTTCTCCCTTTTATGCTTGCAATAGCCTGGTATCCTCCTATGTGGTTGGTTGGCTTATTGACTTGCCTGTTTGCTTATTTCTTTGTTTATTCACACTTCATCATTACTAGCTTTCCCTATAAAAGCAAAGGAGTAAACTCAATCCCCAGGGACCAACTAAGTAACTTGAAGAGATGAAATAGACCAGTGTGACCCAGGGGACATGATAGATGACACATCAGCAAGGGGCAGAACTCACAGACCAGGGAGAACTTGCCCTCATTTAGCAGCATTTTAATTAAATATTTTAAAACATTAAAATAAAGATGAAAAGTGAAAGTGAAAGTTGCACAGTTGTGTCTAACTCTTTGCAACCCCACGGACTATACAGTCCATGGAATTCTCCAGGCCAGAATACTGGAGTGGGTAGCCTTTCCCTTCTCCAGGGGATCTTCCCGACCCAGGGATCAAATCCAGGTCTCCTGCATTGCAGGCGGATTCTTTACCAGCTGAGTCACAAGGGAATAATAAAATAAAGATACACCTTATGAAAGTCAAGCAAGTTTCAAGAGACACACAATGTGTTTTTGTTTTTTTTAAATTTTGATTAGAGTACAGCTGATTTACAATGCTGTGTTATTCTCAGGCATACAGCACAGTGAATCAGTTATACATATACATATATTCACTCTTTTTTTTAGATTATTTTCCCATATAGGCCATTACAGAGCATTGTGTAGAGTTCCCTGGACGCGTGTCATTTTTAATTCTATTTTTAAAATTTTCTTTAGATCTAACCCCTTTATCAAGTTTGAAGAATGTGCTCTTAGTAAGATTTTTGGTCAAAATATGACTTGGTGACCTTGAGTATCAAATTAAACATAGCAATTCCTCTTTTAAACTCCCATGAAGCTAAAGGCTTTTTTGTTTTTTCTGAGTTTCTTTTATTGTAATTGTAATCTTAAAGTTTACATAATTTTTAAGACTGTAAGCTTAAAGAACTTTAGAGTTCATTGTAATGATTTTGTTTTAGGTGACAAAATTAAAACCTACACAGGTAAATTGATTTGTTCAAGGTCGCTGACTTAGTTTCTTTTAGGATTGGAATTAAATCCTGAGTGTCCTAAATCCGTAATTCATGCTATTTTACTGATATTGTGTATCAAGTGGTTTATTTTGTTTGTTTTTTAAAGAGCCCAGAGCTTTTAATTTTAAACTGAGATAGCATCCAACAGAGAATTCAGGGGAATTGTATGAAATTTGCTTGTCTTCTTTCCATTGGACATTGTTGCCACAAGAGACAGTACATTGCTGACCATTTAGTGGTCAAATCTATAGCTCTCTGTTTCCTCGGTCACTGGGGGACCAACTAAGAGATGATGGACACATGGGTGAAGCAATTCTTGGAAGTATTGAGTTGGCCAAAAAATTTGTTTCAGTTTTTTCCTAAAATATAAAATCTGAATGAACTTTTTGGCCAACCCAATAGCTCATGGTACACACTCAACATATGTGTGCTTTAGGGATACATGGTCAGTGATAACACTTTCCTACACGCAGGAAAGATCATTAGGCCTACTATACTCTATTTCCCAAGCTCAAAACCAAAATAAGCATCAGACTATGCCAAAACCTTCACTGAGCCATGGTGAAATGAGAAAAGTAAGGACAATATAGTAAGTTTTCACAAAGTTCAATTGACAGAACTGCCCTATATTTCGAGATTATATTTTATGCATTTTTTTTAACTGTTAAAATCAATTTCTTTTACAAAGATAGTATTTTGGTACTGTCTGTATCATCTTTAATTAGCAAAATAAAGGTTGGCAACTGGATATTAGTCATTCCCCATAGATTATTTTTTTCACATTTTATCTGTCTGTAAAACAAACCAAAATCCCCAAATTAGAAACCTTTAAACAGATTTAATATGTTATCTATGCTACCACAGCTAGATTTAGTAGATTTTGAAGACTGAAAGCCCTTATAAGTCTAAAATTTTATTATGAACTCAGTTCAGTTCAGTTGCCCAGTCATGTCCAACTCTTTCAACCCCATTAACTGCAGCACACCAGGGCTCCCTGTCCATCAGCAACTCCTGGAGCCTACTCAAACTCTTGTTCGTCACGTCGGTTATGCCATCCAACCATCTCATCCTCTGTCTTCCCCTTCTCCTCCTGCCTTCAATCTTTCCCAGCATCAGGGTCTTTTCAAATGAGTCAGCTCTTCACATCTGGTGGCCAAACTATTGGAGTTTCAGCTTCAGCATCAGTCCTTCCAATGAATATTCAGGACTGGTTTCCTTTAGGATGGACTGGTTGGATCTCCTTGCGGTCCAACGGACTCTCAAGAGTCTTCTCCAACACCATAGTTCAAAGGCATCAATTCTCCAGCGCTCAGCTTTCCTTATAGTCCAACTCTCACATCCATACATGACCACAGGAAAAACCAGAGCTTTGACTAGACGGACCTTTGTTGCAAAGTAATGTCTTTGCTTTTTAATATGCTGTCTGGGTTGGTCATAGCTTTTCTTCCAAGGAGCAAGCATAGTTTAATTTCATGGCTGCAGTCACCGTCTGCAGTGATTTTGGAGCCCCCCCCCCAAAAGCATAAAGTCTCTCACTGTTTCCATTGTTCCCCCATCTATTTGCCATGAAGTGATGGAACTGTTTGCCTTGATGTTAGTTTTCTGAATGTTGAGTTTTAAGCCAACTTTTTCACTCTTCTCTTTCACTTTCATCAAGAGGGCTCTTTAGTTCTTCTTCACTTTCTGCCATAATGGTGGTGTCATCTGCATATCTGAGATTATTGATATTTCTCGCAGCGATCTTGATTCTAGCTTGTGCTTCATCCAGCCTGGTATTTCGCATAATGAACTCAATGGTCTTAAAGCCAAACTCTTTATTTCACTGAGGCCCCTGTAAGTTATTTCTCTTAAATATTAAGTATAAGAAAGTTTTTGAATCTCAGTACAAAAAAAATAGATAAAAAGCACAACATAGAATGGGAGATTTCAAATATATATATATATATAGAATACATGTTATTGGAAGAGTAAAATCAGTGTATAAACAACAAAAACAAAAAATCTTAAAGACAAATTTCTAAAGACTCAAATCTAAATCTAGAATTTTTTCCTATTTTTAGTCTTATTACAATGTAGAGAAGACTATACTGAAGAGCTAAATGAGCCTATATTTGAAATAACATGATCTATCTTTGTGTCAAGAGAAGATCAAAAGTTTGATCCCCAGCCAAAAGGAAGGATGTAACCTATACTAAAGGCCGATACTGAATTTTCCTCCATTGTTCTCATCTCCTCCCACCTTTTCTGTCTCTTGGGTAGTCTATACCAACAATCTCTTGCTTTAGAAATTAATCATCTAAATATTGGAAATATTATACTTAATTTAGCTTAATTTAAAGGCATACCAAGCCTCTTCAGTCATGTCTGACTCTTTGCGACCCTCTGGACTCTAGCCCACCAGGCTCCTTTGTTTGTGAGTTGCCGTGCTCTCCTCCAGGGAATCTCCCCAACCCAGGGATTGAACCTGTGTCTCTTATGTCTCCTGGATTGGCAGGCAAGTTCTTTACGACTAGCACCACCTGGGAAGCCCCTAATAAAAATCATATCAGGTTTGCTGCTGCTGCTGCTAAGTCACTTCAGTCGTGTCAAGTTTATTAAGTGTTTATTGGATATCCAAGGTTTAGTGTCTTGAATATGGTATGAGGATTATATTATCCGTAACAGACATAACAGTGATTATCTTCAGGTAGTGGTCAGTGGCTGATTTTATATTGTTATTCATACTCCAGAATTTCTATGTTGAATATGTATTAGATTTATAATTAGAAATAAAGGCTATATGAAAACGAAGTGAAAGTATTAGTCACTCAGTCGTGTCCAATTCTTTGAAACCCCATGGACAGAAACCCACCAGGCTCCTCTGTCCGTGGAATTCTCTAGGCAAGAATAATAGAGTGGGTTGCCATCCCCTTCTCTAAGGGATTTTCCTGACCCAGGGATCGAACTCAGGTCTCCTGAATTGCAGGCAGATTCTTTACCAGCTGAGCCACTTGGGATATATAAATATAAAAGAATATTGAGTCCAAGAGTAAGAAACGGCAGCCCACTTCAGTATTCTTGCCTGGAAAATTCCATGGACAGAGGAGCCTGGCAGGGGCTACAGCCCATAGGATTCCAGAGAGTTGGACACAACTGAGCACGCACTGGCTGGCTGGATGAAGAAGGGAACTCTTGTGACTATTTAGATATAGGAACTCTGCCATACCTGTAATTTGAAAAAAATCATGAATCCTATCTTTCCAGTGAGTTTGGCTTAGGTCCATGGTTTAAGGCCCTGAAAGGAAAGCAGTTGGAAGAATTCAAAGATAATGATGATGATGATATGCAGGACTCTGGATAGCTGAGCATGCACCAGTTCCCTAGGGTCAGTCCTGTTCATCAGCTGACAAATGGTCCATGGACACACCAGGTGGTCATACAGCAGCAGTAGGCAGGAGGTTTCCTGCAAATGACCCATTCCCGGAAAGTGTAAAATCTGTACTTGCAAACCAGGAGCAGATGGGATGTGAAGTGGCCTTCAGCAGACACTTGGGAATATGATTGGCTCTTTAGCCCAACCTCTAGGTGCCATGTACATCCTCACTGCCTGACCACCCCTCATCTGTACATCTGCTTGTTAGATATAATAAATAGATTAAAGAATGCAGTTGCAGAGAAGTAATTAAAAACTTTGCATTCCTCTCTCTCCAACTCTCTCTTCTTCCCTCTCTCCCTTGATAGAATGGCCAGAAAATTAAGCCAGCTGTAGATTAATTGAGACCCTCTTCCATGGAGGGAACAGCTGTCTCTGCTGCTTCAAGGATTATATGAACGAATTAAAATATTTGCTTACCTTTAAGCCAAAAGGAATGTGGCAATCTCTTCAGTCATGTAGTTTATTGGAGTTTTTTGGTGTTGCCTCTTCTTTTCTCACTTAAAGCTTAAAACTGTGGTCCTTCCCTGAAGTTGTGAGAGCCTTCAGCAGATGTTGTTTTCCATGTCTCTAGCCTTTCCCTTGTGGAAAGCGGGGAAAGCCCTCAACAAAAGCAGTTTTGGAGATAAGCAGAAAAATGTCTAAACCATGAACATATTTTTAGAAACAGCTGGTAAAAACAAATGGCCCAAATGTGATGCTTGGAGCATATCCATTCAAACAATAGGGTTGTTTAAAGATAAAAGCAGCCACTTTTATATATCAGCACTAGCAGTGATTTTCACAGTTACATTGAAGAGGTGAGAGAGCTTGCTAAGACTTTTCGATTTCTCTCTTGTTTTCTGGGAACTAATTCGTTCACTCTTTTGGCTTTGTTTGTGAATTTATCAGGAGCTGCCCATCAAATAGTTAAAATTGTGACTATCATCACATGGACAATATTTTTTTAATTTACATATAATTGATTTAATTGTGATTTGTGCTTCCAAGAATGTCCCCTTTTAATAGCATCTATGTGTAATTCAAGACACCAAAATGGGAAATTGATAATGTACTTAAGTTATCACTGATTTTATAGGCCATGTTTTGAAAAAAAGTCAGGCAGTAATGCTAAAGGGCAAACATCCGTATTTGTAGCCATTAAAAAATCTGATGTCACTTTTCATTGGCCACATTCAGAGTCTGCTTTATGACCTTCCCTTGTCATGACTTCATTTGTTTACTGAATTGTTTTATTCTGGAGCCACTGCCAAATGCCATTTCACAGTTCCCTGTATCACACAGACTGGCGAAATAATTCTTCATTGTGTTTTTACAGTAGTTTCAATTTCCAGATTACTTACTGATTCTCTCTGGGTCAGGCATTGCACAAATGCTGATTTGTATTACTGAACTTGATTAGCAGGTGTTCAGCTTATCAGCCGCCATTCATGTTGACTTTTCCTCCTCTTCCTTCTCTGTGGTTCTGTTTTCATTTCAGAAACTTTCAGCAGTGCTTCAAGGAGAGTTAGTAGCTATGTTGGACCAGGTGGGAGCCTACCCACTGAAAAAGTCTCCATTTTTTAATTATGCACAAAGAACAACCTTCAGGACCTCCCTCCCTTCAGGCCCTGCCCCATGGGACACAATGCTTACTTAATAGAAATGAAGAGTTTGAAAAGTGCTTTGCTCTCATTTTACTCATTAAACAAATGCAAGAAAACTGTCATTTCTAGAACCTAGTTCAGTTCAGTTCAGTTGCTCAGTTGTGTCTGACTCTTTGCAACCCCATAAACTGCAGCACGCCAGGCCTCCCTGTCCATCACCAACTCCTGGAGTTTACTCAAACCCATGTCCATTAAATCGGTGATGCCATCCAGTTATCTGATCCTCTGTCATCCCCTTCTCCTCCTGCCCTCAATCTTTCCCAGCATCAGGGTCTTTTCCAGTGAGTCAGCTCTTCGCATCAGGTGGCCAAAGATTGGAGTTTCAACTTCAACATCAGTCCCTCCAATGAACACCCAGGACTGATCTCCTTTAGGATGGCCTGGTTGGATCTCCTTGCAGTCCAAGGAACTCTCAAGAGTCTTCTCCAACACCACAGTTCAAAAGCATCAATTCTTTGGCACTCAGCTTTCTTCACAGTCCAACTCTCACATCCATACATGACCACTGGTAAAACCACAGCCTTGACTAGATGGACCTTTGTTGGCAAAGTAATGTCTTTGCTTTTTAATATATTATCTAGGTTGGTCATAACTTTCCTTCCAAGGAGTAGCGTCTTTTAATTTCATGGCTGCAATCAGCATCTGCAGTGATTTTGGAGCCCAAAAAAATAAAGTCTGACACTGTTTCCCCATCTATGTACCATGAAGTGATGGGACCGTATGCCATGATCTTCGTTTTCTGAATGTTGAGCTTTAAGCCAACTTTTTCACTCTCCTCTTTCACTTTCATCAAGAGGCTCTTTAGTTCTTCTTCACTTTCTGCCATCAGGGTGGTGTCAGATTTTAGCAATGTGCATAATGGGCTTTAAATTTATTTTTTCCAGTCCAAGATCCAATCCGGGATCTCATAATGCATTTAGTTGTCATGCTCAGAAATTATGGAAGCATTTTGTTGACATATTATATTGTTTTACTTGTGCTGATCACAGATCAAAAAGAGTGAGTCAGCGTCTCTAGTCCTCCTGGATGGACTGCTGGGAAAGCAGAACGATGGAGTCTGTGCTTTAGCACAGGAATAAGATTTCCTTTCTTAGAATTAACTAACTAGAATCGTTGTTGTTGCTCTTCAGTCGCTCAGTCGTGTCCGACTCTTTGTAACCCGCAGACTGTCGCACACCCACTTCTCTGTCCTTCATGATGTCTCGGAGTTCACTCAAACTTATGTCCATTGAGTCAGTGATGCCATCCAACTCTCTCATCCTCTGTTGCCCCCTTCTCCTCCTGCCTCCATTCTTTCCCAGCATCAGGGTCTTTCCCAATGAGTTGGCTCTTTGCATCCGGTGCCAAAGTATTTGAGCTTCAGCTTCAGCATCTAAATGAATATTTGAATCATAGAATAACTAGAATCATAACAGGGAAGAAATTGAGGTTTCTGCAGTTTCCATTCCTTAGAGGGCACTGATAAACAAATTTCACCTTTCTGATCTACTGTTCTTGAAGACTTTGTTTTAACAACGACTTATTAAGCACTTCAGTTCAGTTCAGTTCTTATGATGTACTAAGTCCTGGGAGAGGCACTACATGAGTGAGTGAAACAGAGGTGGCCCTTTGTGAGCCAGGTGGGGGCACTGTCATTGATTCATCAAGCGATCTCCAAGTAAATACTTTGAGAAGTGCTCTGAAGCCAGGGCACGTGCCACGTGTCATGGCAGGACATGCGACAAGGTAGGGGTGAGGTCCATGTGCACAGGGTGGGCACAGGAAGCCTTCTCTGAGGCAACGCTATTTCAGGTGAATTATGTGAGACAGATGGGAGTTAACTGGGCAGAGAAGTAGGAAAAAGCATTCGAGCTTGCAAGAAATTTTAGGTGTGAGAAAGAATCAGCCATCTCCAAAAGAGAGTCATTTGGAACAGCAGCTAGCTCTCAGGATTTTGTGCGAGCTAGGACAGAGGAGCCTGGTGGGCTACAGTCCATGAGGTCGCTACTAGTCAGACACGACTGAGCAACTTCACTTTCACTTTTCACTTTCACACATTAGAGAAGGAAATGGCAACCCACTCCAGTGTTCTTGCCTGGAAAATCCCAGGGATGGCGGAGCCTGGTGGGCTTCCGTCTATGGGGTCGCACAGAGTCGGACAAGACTGAAGCGACCTAGCAGCAGCAGCAGGAAGGAAAGAAAGAAATTTCACAGGAATAGGCTGTGGGGCTTCTTTGTATCTTGGATGAATGGAGATAAGAGGGACTTTATCCACTCTGTGCAGCCCCTTGGTAGACAGTGAGTGGGCTTCATGAAGAAAGGAGATATAGTACAAGGAATGACATGATGATTTCACTGGAGGAAAGTTGACTTGGGAAAAAAAAAAAGTGAGTTTATGTTTTTCAATCCACCAATTCCTACCAATAAAGGAGAAAGTGCCAGGAATCTATGTCTTAGACTGGAAGCGTCACCAAAGTCATTTGCAGGTTCTCAGAGTCTTAGATGATACTTTACAGGTTGATGTGTGACTCTGCATCATTTTTTTCAAGCTCGTACACCTTGGCCGTGAGAGACGGAAGACAGCATCCAAATTCTGGGCGTTCTTGTATCTTTCTGAGCCTATTAGTGAGTGAATCACTCAACAGTATTTAAAAGAAACCGATGGTGCCTGAAAGGATTGTGCTGGAGAAAAGGACTGCATTTCGGTGATGGTAGTGAGGAAGCAGAGATCAAATATCGATCTACTTATAATTTACACTACCTCATACTTTAGAGAAAATACATTCCATCTTCCTCAGCACCCTCACCGTTACAGTCATTATCAGTTAGGTCATTGGCTATTTGACTTTAAAGTTGCTGATCATTTCCCAGTGTGATTAATGATTTTGAAGGTAATGGTTATACCTGCTCTGATTTCTCAATACTTGGCCCACAGTAAAAAGCTATGCTTCTACAATTGGAATAATAATAATATTTTAATATTATTAATGTTTAATAATATATACACAATAATATATTATTGAACAATAGTAATTTTTATTTGGGGCTTCCCAGGTAGCGCTAGTGGTAAAGAATCTGCCTGCCAATGCAAGAGATATGGGTTCGATTTCTGGGTCAGGAAGATCCCCTAGAGATGGAAATGTCAACCCACTCCAGTATTTTTGCCTGGAAAATCCCGTGATCCCATGGGCAGGAAAGCTTGGCAGGCTACTGTCCATGGGGTCACAAAGAGTCGGACATGACTGAACACATAGTCTTTCCTATATATTATATATATATATATATATATAATTAACAATTGTTATTGTGATAAAGAAATGCTCTTCTTCCTAAAAGGCAATGATCAGAACTATATTCCAGGATAACTATTTCCACCACAGGAGTTTTAGAAGTCACATTTTGAATTGCTAACAGCGTCCTACTACCGGGTTGGAATTTGAGTATTCTTTCTCTCCATTGGGAAACAGCAGTTTTTCTGTCTGTCTGTCATTGCCCATGGATGGTTTACCTTCTACTTATACAAATCTATCACTTGTTCTGCTTATTGCACTTTGTAAGATTACTGCTGATTACCATTTAGATTTGTTAAGTGACAAAGCACATTTTATGTAGTCAGGAGCCAGTAGCCAGCAAGGTCAATAGTGGGAGCCTGAATCAATGATAAATGATTTATTTTATTGCCCACACAGTGATCAAAGTATGTGCTGCTGCAAAAGTTTAGTTCTGGCCTCTGAATGAAAATAGATAGATGATGGATGATTGATAGAGAATGAGATAGATATTTAATTCTATGGGATAACAGACTTTTCTGAAATTTTCTTCCTTGAGAGAACTTGCTTGTAAGCATCTTTTTCAGTGAAATAGAATAGCTGTGATAACAACATCCTCTCCACACCCAGCTTACCGTAGCCACAGAACCCAATGACTTTTTTCTCAAATGAGGGCGTCTGCATATCCACGGGACCGCTGACTGTATTTCATTTACAATGCATTGCTTCACTCAACACACTCTGAATGAAGGAGATACGCTCCACCGCTTCGAATTCAGGCCCTTCCTCCAAGCAGGGCTTGTTTATCTGTCTGCAACACACTTGGAGAATTTGAAAGACGAGTGATGAGGTTCATTCATGCTGTAAAAATGTGCTGAGCATCATGGTCGCTTCTTTCACAATGGCCGGGCGTGGAAGGCTGGAGAAGGCCATTGTTACCACTCAGCTGACTGTCGATTTGACTCGGGCATAACTTATCCAGAGAAGTTGCACCACTTTAAAGTCAATGACGTTCTAGGAAACACTTAGGACTATGGTACTTTAGTTGTAACTTCGTGAGACTCTTGAGTAAGTTTGCAAAGAGTAAGTTTGGAATCTAGAAATAGTTTGTCTTATTTCTGGGTGAGAAAATAGAGCATGCTTTGTACTTACATAAGATCCTTTATCTGACCACAGAGTTTGGATTTAGACTCAAGAAATGGGCTTGGAGTCAGGTTCCCATGGCTCTGAATAATGAGCAAAATGAACAAACGCTTTTCTTTTCTAATTTTAAAATGGAGGCACCTTTATGTCTGAATTATACTCTGCAAACCCTAAAATGTATGACTTTTGTGTGACAGAGGAAAATACAATAGCTTGATATGTGACTGCTTTTCTTCTGTAAATATTCAGTTAGAAAAGGAGACATGATGCTCAAAAGGAGGGCGTTGCCTTTTACAAAAGCTTGGAAGTTAGAGCCTATGGATCTGAAAGGCCTCCCAGACCCTTTCCTGATGCCACTGGCCAGAACTAGGGAAAGGATGTCTTGGTTTACTACTGTTCAGCAGCAGAGACCCACCCATAATGCATTGGAGGAGAACAAGTCTGCTTGTCCACTTGCTATAAAAACCCTGCATTTACCAGAGTTTAAATATAGACACAGGCAAAGTAGCCTTGCCCTTGGTCTTAATGGTCTAATCCACCTTGTTTAATTGCCTTCCTTCTAAACCATTTAATCTGTGAAAGGAGACTTGCTCAGTTAACTATTCCAGCAACTTTGTGAACTTTCAGTGTTACTTGGTGCAAGGCATTGTTAATAGCTGTAAGCCATCTATTTTTAGTCCTCTCGCTCATTCCCTTCACACTGATTGATGAAACGGAAAGGAGGTTGAATAAGCTCACTTTCTTTTCAGATGACACAAATATTAAATTGACAGATAAACTCCTAGAAGGTTTCAGTCCATTTCAGGAAGCTGTTGATATGAGATCTTTAAGGGTCGACAGTCCTATTAGAGAGAAAGAGAGAGGCCACCAGGGACTCGTGAGGAAAAGAAAAATGAGGGAAGTGTCTAGGTTCAATAGGAAATTGGGGGTGTCGAGAGCATTTTCAGAAAAATGCTTGCTTTTTCACCAGCTGCGTCATTTTGCTCAAAGGGACAAGAAATGTAATGCTTTCTCTGAAGTGTAATATCTCCACGTCTTTTACTCTTTTACATAATCTTGCCTTTACACAAGAGCTAGTGAGTGTTTTCCCAGGAGATCTGGTCGTGCAGAGGATGTGAAAGCAGCAGTGGCTCAGGCCATGGGGCTTCCCACATGCAAGACGGGAAGGCCTATCCTCTGGTTAGATTAAGGTGGGTGGATTGTCCAGGTTCCTGGGAATGCGTGTATTCATGAAAGCGAGGATAGAGCCACAGATTCCTGAGAAAGCAGGTTTCAGAGGTCCTCGACGTTGGGTCTGGTTTCATTTTGTTTTATCTTGCCAAACATGGTTTTTCCATCTTCACTTAATATGTCTAGAGGATGAAGCTGTTTCCATTAAGCCCAGTTCTGCCACTCTTAGAAACATTAAGGATGAATATCCCTTGTTTGTACCTGCTACCCCACTAGAGACTAAAAACTGATAATTTGGCTGCTGGCAAAATTCCACTGTAAAAGCTAATAGAGTGTTTTGGAAAGAAGCCAATGGCAGCCAGATTGAATTAAGTACTTAAACTACTGTTTAAGATCAGTTCTGCAATTGGGGACTTGAAATCAGCCGCAGAGTCACCTTCCAGTTTCCAGCTTACTTTGAATTTTTCATGTCTTCGCTGATTTCCCACCTAATATTTTTGACCATGTTGCACAGCATGTGGGATTCCAGTTCCCCAACCAGGGATCGAAGCAGAGTCCCTGGCATTAGAAATGTAGAACCTTAACCACTAGATCACCAGGGAAGTCCCCTCCCTCGAAATTTTATCTCAAAGTGGATTCTCTCTCTGTGTGTCTCTCTCTAATATATTCATGCTAATGTGAAAATTTTATGATACTTTAGAATTTAACAAGCTCTTTCATATTTGTTACTTTTTGCCTCCTAGTTATACCAATGGTATTAGAATATTTTCTGAAAGTGAAAGTGGCTCAGTCATGTCCGAGTCTTTGTGACCCCATGGACCATACAGTCCATGGAATTCTCCAGGCCAGAATACTGGATTGGGTAACCTTTCCCTTCTCCAGGGAATCTTCCTAACCCAGGGATTGAACCCAGATCTCCTGCATTGCAGGCGGATTCTTTACCAACTGAGCTATCAGGGAAGCCCTCTATGCTAATGATATCCGTGGTTCAGCAGAAGCACTAAAGGAATCACAATATGTAGTATCTTGTAGGTTGCATTGTAGACCACAGCAGAAAGGGAGAACTGGTTATCAGAGTTGTGGGCTGTAGCCCTGGGTCTAGTTCTGTGTTTTCATGACCTTGAGCCAATGCCTTACATTCTCTGCAATGTAGTTTCTTTACCTTTAAACCACTGGTTCTAAACTGGAGGATGATTTTTGTCCCAAGGAAACATTTGGTAATTTTGAAGACATTTTCTTATTGTCACTACTGGGGAGATGCTATTGGCATCTGGTAGGGAGAGGCCAGCGATGCTTCTAAAAATCCTGGGGTCCACAGGACAGCCCCCACAACAGAGAATTATCCAGCCTAAAAAGACAGCAGTGATGAGGTGGAGAAACCTTGCTTTAAGATATAAATAGTATTACTCCATTCATTACAGGATTTTTATGGGGCTCAAATATATATGAAGACATGAAGTGGCTTTCCATAGCTGATATTAGTACTCTGGTGTGGCACATATGAATCTTGAAAGGAAAATGGATTTAGTCTCCTAGATTAAAGGTTATATATGAAACTATCAGATTAAATACATGAAATACATTCACTGAATTTTCTTCTGTAATGTTATGGTTTTAAACCAATTCTCTAAACATAAAGAGAAACAATGAAAAAATATTAATCTTCAAAGAAATGTAGCATTCAGCGACT